>NC_069505.1:298029543-298272043 GCF_027579735.1 Bombina bombina | reverse complement strand
GTGCTATTGCAATGTCGTTTTATCATGCATTTGTAGATTATGCAATTCTGCTGTATTTAGTGATCTTTAAAGGGACACTGAACTTAATTTTTTTTTTCATGATTCAGATAGTGCATGCAATTTTAAGGAACTTTCTAATTTACTCTATCAATTTTTCTTTGTTCTCTTGCTATATTTATTTGAAAAAGGCATCTGAACTTTTTTAGGTTCAGAACTCTTGACAGCACTTTATTGGTGGATGAATTTATCCACCAATCAGCAAGAACAACCCAGGTTGTTCACCAAAAATGGGCGGGCATCTAAACTTACTTTCCTGCATTTCAAATAAAGATACCAAGAGAATGAAGAATTTTTTTTAATAGGAGTAAATTAGAAAGTTGCTTAAAATGTCATGCTCTATCTGAATCACGAAAAAAAAAAAATGGGTTCAGTGTCCCTTTAAGGGAAATGCTCTTTTTGGATGGTTTCTTTACATTGCAGCCATATTACAGCAAGTAAGGAAACGAATGATATGACCTGTATCTCAACACACATAACCATTCTTCTTTTTAGACACTAGCAGTGAGCGATCACTATCCAGTCGAAGTGGAACCGAAACCAAGGAACAGTAAAGACTCTTCTAATCAAGGTTTTTTTTCCCGACTGAACCATGTATAGAATTTTTGAAAGTTTGCTAATGTGAATTCTTTATTTTTTTTAAACAATCAAACCCAACAATGTGTGTGCCTCTCCATTAAACATAGCGCAAATATTTTAAATTCTTTGTTTTTTTTATTATTAAACAACCAAGATTATAACCGGTGCTAATGAACAGACTGGAGTTTTTCCACAGTCTATAAGTATGAATGTGCCCAGGCCAATCAAACCCATTCTAAAACGGAACAAATTGCAATAAAAAAACAAAAACAACTTAAGAACAAATAATTACCTGTAAACAAACTGGGCCAATGGTGCCACCTAGTGGAATAATTATAAGCTAATATATATAAAATTGGTATTAATTCATAGCTGTGTATTGTATTAGATAATTTACAAAAACAAACAGTGGAAAAAAGAAATCCACAGATTGCAAAAGAATACCCTTCGAGTATCGGTTCATCTAACATTATGGTGTGTGGTTTAAATTAAATATGGATAATTACCATTATCTTTCTGACAGTACTGCAACTGCCCTTTGAGGTGTGCAGATCAGCTACAGGAAAAACACCCTGAGAAGTACTGAATGCTACACAGTATAGGATAAGACATATACATCTCATTGTACAATATTTAAAATATTTTACTTTCATTTACTCCTCTCAGTGCCAAGAATAAGGATAAACTCAGGCTCCAGAGCATTCGGCCACGCTGCCCCTACTTTCTGGAACTCTTTACCGTGCGCAGAGAGGCACCGTCGTTACAGACAAAAAAAAAAAAAAAAAAAAAAGCAGCTAAAGACCCACCTCTTCCATCAGGCATTCAGCCGCTTATATGACCTTCAGAAAACATAATTTATGTAAGAACTTACCTGATAAATTCATTTCTTTCATATTAGCAAGAGTCCATGAGCTAGTGACGTATGGGATATACATTCCTACCAGGAGGGGCAAAGTTTCCCAAACCTTAAAATGCCTATAAATACACCCCTCACCACACCCACAATTCAGTTTAACGAATAGCCAAGAAGTGGGGTGATAAGAAAAAAGTGCGAAAGCATATAAAATAAGGAATTGGAATAATTGTGCTTTATACAAAAAAAATCATAACCACCACAAAAAAGGGCGGGCCTCATGGACTCTTGCTAATATGAAAGAAATTAATTTATCAGGTAAGTTCTTACATAAATTATGTTTTCTTTCATGTAATTAGCAAGAGTCCATGAGCTAGTGACGTATGGGATAATGACTACCCAAGATGTGGATCTTTCCACACAAGAGTCACTAGAGAGGGAGGGATAAAATAAAGACAGCCAATTCCTGCTGAAAATAATCCACACCCAAAATAAAGTTTAATGAAAAACATAAGCAGAAGATTCAAACTGAAACCGCTGCCTGAAGTACTTTTCTACCAAAAACTGCTTCAGAAGAAGAAAATACATCAAAATGGTAGAATTTGGTAAAAGTATGCAAAGAGGACCAAGTTGCCGCTTTGGAAATCTGATCAAACGAAGCTTCATTCCTAAACGCCCAGGAAGTAGAAACTGACCTAGTAGAATGAGCTGTAATCCTCTGAGGCGGAGTTTTACCCGACTCAACATAGGCAAGATGAATTAAAGATTTCAACCAAGATGCCAAAGAAATGGCAGAAGTTTTCTGGCCTTTCTAGAACCGGAAAAGATAACAAATAAACTAGAAGTCTTTCGGAAAGACTTAGTAGCTTCAACATAATATTTCAAAGCTCTAACAATATCCAAAGAATGCAACAATTTCTCCTTAGAATTCTTAGGATTAGGACATAATGAAGGAACCACAATGTCTCTACTAATGTTGTTGGAATTCACAACTTAGGTAAAAATTCAAAAGAAGTTCGCAACACCGCCTTATCCTGATGAAAAATCAGAAAAGGAGACTCACAAGAAAGAGCAGATAATTCAGAAACTCTTCTGGCAGAAGAGATGGCCAAAAGGAACAAAACTTTCCAAGAAAGTAATTTAATGTCCAATGAATGCATAGGTTCAAATGGAGGAGCTTGAAGAGCCCCCAGAACCAAATTCAAACTCCAAGGAGGAGAAATTGACTTAATGACAGGCTTTATATGAACCAAAGCTTGTACAAAACAATGAATATCAGGAAGAATAGCAATCTTTCTGTGAAAAAGAACAGAAAGAGCAGAGATTTGTCCTTTCAAGGAACTTGCGGACAAACCCTTATCTAAACCATCCTGAAGAAACTAATATTCTCGGTATTCTAAAAGAATGCCAAGAAAAATGTTGAGAAAGACACCAAGAAATATAAGTCTTCCAGACTCTATAATATATCTCTCTGGATACAGATTTACGAGCCTGAAACATAGTATTAATCACAGAGTCAGAGAAACCTCTTTGACCAAGAATCAAGCGTTCAATCTCCATACCTTTAAATTTAAGGATTTCAGATCCTGATGGAAAAAAGGACCTTGAGACAGAAGGTCTGGTCTTAACGGAAGAGTCCACGGTTGGCAAGAGGCCATCCGGACAAGATCTGCATACCAAAACCTGTGAGGCCATGCCGGAGCTACCAGCAGAACAAACGAGCATTCCTTCAGAATCTTGGAGATTACTCTTGGAAGAAGAACTAGAGGCGGAAAGATATAGGCAGGATGATACTTCCAAGGAAGTGATAATGCATCCACTGCCTCCGCCTGAGGATCCCGGGATCTGGACAGATACCTGGGAAGTTTCTTGTTTAGATGAGAAGCCATCAGATCTATTTCTGGAAGTTCCCACATTTGAATAATCTGAAGAAATACCTCTGGGTGAAGAGACCATTCGCCCGGATGCAACGTTTGGCGACTGAGATAATCCGCTTTCCAATTGTCCATACCTGGGATATGAACCGCAGAGATTAGACAGGAGCTGGATTCCGCCCAAACCAAAATTCGAGATACTTCTTTCATAGCCAGAGGACTGTGAGTCCCTCCTTGATGATTGATGTATGCCACAGTTGTGACATTGTCTATCTGAAAACAAATGAACAACTCTCTCTTCAGAAGAGGCCAAGACTGAAGAGCTCTGAAAATTGCACGGAGTTCCAAAATATTGATCGGAAATCTCACCTCCTGAGATTCCCAAACCCCTTGTGCCGTCAGATACCCCCACACAGCTCCCCAACCTGTAAGACTTGCATCTGTTGAGATTATAGTCCAGGTCGGAAGAACAAGAAGCCCCCTGAACTAAACGATGGTGATCTGTCGACCATGTCAGAGAGTGTCGTAAAATCAGTTTAAAGATATTAATTGAGATATCTTTGAGTAATCCCTGCACCATTGGTTCAGCATACAGAGCTGAAGAGGTCGCATGTGAAAACGAGCAAAGGAGATCGCATCTGATGCGGCAGTCCTAAGACCCAACATTTCCATGCATAAGGCTACCAAAGGGAATGATTGTGACTGAAGGTTTTGACAAGCTGATATCAATGTTAAACTTCTCTTGTCTGACAAGGACAGAGTCATAGACACTGAATCTATCTAGAAACCTAAAAAGGTTACCCTTGTCTGAGGAATCAATGAATTGATTGGTAAATTGATCCTCCAACCATGAACTTGAAGAAACACTACAAGTCGATTCGTATGAGATTCTTCGAAAATGAGAAGACTGAGCAAGTACCAAGATATCGTCCAAATAAGGAAATACCAAAACCCTGTTCTCTGATTACAGAAAGAAGGGCACGAGAACCTTTGAAAAAAATTCTTGGAACTGAGGCTAGGCCAAACGGTAGAGCCAAAAAACTGGTAATGCTTGTCTAAAAAGAGAATCTCAGACACTAAAAGTGATCTGGATGAATCGGAATATGCAGATACACATCCTGTAAATCTATTGTAGACATATAATGCCCTTGCTAAACAAAAGGCAGGATAGTCCTACAGTAACCATCTTGAATGTTGGTATCCTAACATAACGATTCAATAATGATAGATCCGGAACTGGTCTGAAGGAATTGACCTTCTTTGGTACAATGAAGAGATAAAATAAAACCCCAGCCCCTGTTCCAGAACTGGAACTGGCATAAATACTCCAGCCAACTCTAGATCTGAAACACATTTCAGAAATGCTGAGCCTTTGCTGTGTTAACTGGGACACGGGAAAGAAAAAAATCTCTTAGCAGGAGGCCTTAACTTGAAGCCAATTCTGTACCTTTCTGAAACAATGTTCTGAAACCAGAGATTGAGAACGGAATTGATCCAAATTTCTTTGAAGAAAACGTAATCTGCCCCATACCAGCTGAGCTGGAATAAGGGCCGCACCTTCATAGGTACTTAGGAGCTGGCTATAGGTTTCTATAAGGCTTGGATATATTCCAAACTGGAAATAGTTTCCAAACTGATACCGCTCCTGAGGATGAAGGATCAGGCTTTTGTTCCTTGTTGTGAGGAAAGGAATGAAAATGATTATTTGCCCTGGAAAGAAAGGGAAAGCAAAGTTGACTTAGAAGACATATCAGCATTCCAAGTTTAATCCATAAAGCTTTTCTAGCTAAAATAGCTAGAGACATATACCTGACATCAACTCTAATGATATCAAAAGATGGTATCACCAATAAAATTATTAGCATGTTATAGAATAATAATAATGCTATAAAATTATGATCTGTTACTTGTTGCGCTAAAGCTTCTAACCAAAAAGTTGAAGCTGCAGCAACATCAGCTAAAAATATAGCAGGTCTAAGAAGATTACCTGAACATAAGTAAGCTTTTCTTAGAAAGGATTCAATTTTCCTATCTAAAGGATCCTTAAATGAAGTACTATCTGCCGTAGGAATAGTAGTACATTAGCAGGAGTAGAGACAGCCCCATAACCTTAGGGATTTTTGTCCCAAAAAACTCTAATCTGTCAGATGGCACAGGATATAATTGCTTAAACGTCTAGAAGGAGTAAATAAATTACCCAAATTATTCCATTCCCTGGAAATTACTTCAGAAATAGCATCAGGGAGATAAAACACTTCTGGAATAACTACAGGAGATTTAAAAACCTTATTTAAACGTTTACATTTAGTATCAAGAGGACCAGAATCCTCTATTTCTAATGCAAATAATACTTCTTTAAGTAAAGAACGAATAAATTCCATCTTGAACAAATACAAAGATTTATCAGCATCAACCTCTGAGACAGAAACCTCTGAACCAGAAGAACCATTATCAGTATCAGAATGATGATGTTCATTTAAAAATTCATCTGAAAAAAAGAGAAGTTTTAAAAGACTTTTATGTATACTAGAAGGAGAAATAACAGACATAGCCTTCTTAATGGATTTAAAAATAAAATCTCTTATGTTATCAGGAACACTCTGAAAATTAGATGTTGACGGAACAGCAACAGGTAATGTAACAGTACTAAAGGAAATTTTATCTGCATTAATAAGTTTGTCATGACATGCAATACAAACAACAGCTGGAGAAACAGATACCAAAAGTTTATAGCAGATACACTTAGCTTGGTAGCTCCAGCACTGGGCAGTGATTTTCCTGAAGTATCTTCTGACTCAGTTGCAACGTGGAACATCTTGCAATATGTAAAAGAAAAAAAAACAACATATAAAGCAAAATTGATCAAATTCCTTAAATGACAGTTTCAGGAATGGGAAAAAAATGCCAGTGAACAAGCTTCTAGCAACCAGAAGCAATAAATAATGTGACTTAAATAATGTGGAGACAAAAGTGACGCCCATATTTTTTAGCGCCAAAAAAAGACGCCCACATTATTTGGCGCCTAAATGCTTTTGGCACCAAAAATGACGCCACATCCGGAACGCCGACATTTTTGACGCAAAAAAAGTCAAAAAATGACGCAACTTCCGGCGACACGTATGACGCCGGAAACAGAAAAAAAATTTTGCACCAAAAAAGTCCGTGCCAAGAATGACGCAATAAAATGAAGCATTTTCTGCCCCCGCGAGCCTAACAGCCCACAGGGAAAAAAGTCAAATTTTTTAAGGTAAGAAAAAATGATTGAAACAAATGCATTTATCCCAAATATGAAACGGACTGTCTGAAAAATAAGGAATGTTGAACATTCTGAGTCAAGGCAAATAAATGTTTGAATACATATATTTAGAACTTTATAAACAAAGTGCCCAACCATAGTTTAGAGTGTCACAGAAAATAAGATTTACTTACCCCAGGACACTCATCTACATGTTTGTAGAAAGCCAAACCAGTACTGAAACGAGAATCAGCAGAGGTAATGGTATATATAAGAGTATATCGTCGATCTGAAAAGGGAGGTAAGAGATGAATCTCTACGACCGATAACAGAGAACCTATGAAATAGACCCCGTAGAAGGAGATCACTGCATTCAAATAGGCAATACTCTCCTCACATCCCTCTGACATTCACTGCACGCTGAGAGGAAAACCGGGCTCCAACTTGCTGCGGAGCGCATATCAACGTAGAATCTAGCACAAACTTACTTCACCACCTCCATCGGAGGCAAAGTTTGTAAAACTGAATTGTGGGTGTGGTGAGGGGTGTATTTATAGGCATTTTAAGGTTTGGGAAACTTTGCCCCTCCTGGTAGGAATGTATATCCCATACGTCACTAGCTCATGGACTCTTGCTAATTACATGAAAGAAACTAACTTTTATGTCTTATATTGGTATATTTGTAGAGTGCTTTAAGTCTCACAGGGAGAAAAGCGCCATATAAATCGCAAATTATTATTATATTATATATTTACATTATAGACCTAAATAATTCTTAGTCCTATGACAATACACACACCTTTGTCATTAGTAATACTGAAATGTGAATACACATACTGTACACTTATTCATGTATTTACGATGTTGTTCTGTCCCAAATTTGCTAATATTAAACACAAAAAAGTTATATAGTTAAAGGTTTAGGAGCATTGCATCGTACGTTATAGAATTTAAATTATTTTGAGTCTATTCTGTTTCCAAGTGTACCTTTGATGTTATGAATGTTGGTTTAAATGGACATAACCAAAAAAACCACATTTAAACTTTTATTCTCTTTGTGTCATTAAAAAGCAGGTAGGTGCTATATGACAGAGAAAGTAAATTTAACAGACGTAAATAAAGTTTATAAAATTGTACATTCTTTCTAAATCAAGAAAGAAATGTTGGATTTGATGTCCCTTTAACAGGGATCAGTTTGTCTGCTTTGTAGATAATAAATAACGTATAGCACATAATACACTGTAAAATTGTACCCTCTACACTGAGTGTATTGAATAATTCCAACATCAGATAAAAAACGCAACAAAAAATGTTTATTATCGCTGTACACAAAGAGAAACAAGAGTTTCAGGACAAGTATCTATTAAACAAGGGAAATTCTCACTGTCCAACTCAGCTGCTAAAGCAACGTCTTCATCAACCATGTTAGGCTGCAGTTTAAATAATTATTTCTTCCCAGACTTCTTAATCCCACCGCCAGCTGTAAGTACAACAAAAAAGTATTAAACAGAAGGTTTGGTAAACCTATACAAATCAGTGTTAAAGGGACAGTTAATGTATTGCCAATAACTTGTTATACCAGCTACAGAGTATAATATGTATGAAAATTGCAGTTTCAGGTTTGTGTATATGAATTAGCTGGTTTTGTGCTTTTAAACCACAGCCTGTTACAATGGGTTGAGCTTGCAGGTAATATCAGCTCTCATTATGTTATCACTATGTGTACACAAACTTGCAATTTGTGATAAAGGATTGCAACAAGATGGAAATATGAAAATAAAAAGGTTTTGTGAAAAAATGTCACATTTTTACGATCTCTTGAATGCTGCAAACTTTATTTTTACGTTTAATTCTCAGCATGTTTTCTCCCTTATCAAGCTGCAGGCAGTGGCTACACTGAGAATTTGTAAATTACCAGTTTGCAAGCAAACAAGTTGTTTGACGTTTAATACGATCTGCTTCTTTTAGCTTTACTTTTATTTATTATTTTATTTTTTACTAAAAGGAGCATTGTTTCATATCCCTTTGACAAGTCAACTCAAAATTTGTTCATATTCCAACAGATAAAGTTTCAAATGCTTAATATTGCCAACTGTAGCCCAATTTTGTAAAGATATATATTTTTCCAGTAAAAACACTTACAATTTGTGCCTCATCGTTTTGAAATAGCTGCCTGCCCCCTCCCTCTTTCGTCACCAGCAACTTCCTCATCTGCCTGTGAACGCAGTCATTTTTTGATACGTCCCTGTGTTTGGCACATGTGCAATGCGCCGATTTTATTGAAGGGGGACGTTTCAAAAAAAGGAACTAAAAACAGCTCATTCTCTTCAATAAAATCAGCGTATTGAGTATGCGCCAAACACGGGGACGTGTACAATCGCAAAGTTACTGCGATCACAGGCAGATGAGGAAGATGCTGGTGAGGAGGGGGGCAGGTGGCCATTTCAAAATAGCCAAGGGACAAATTGTAAGTGTTTTTACTGGAAATATCAGTAGGAATTTAGTAGTTGACTTGCCCTTTAAATATGCAGCAATGTGCTGCATATAAAGAAATGATGGACACACAGTTACAGTGAAAGTGCTACTAAAAAAAAAATCAATGGTCTCAACACACTGAGGGAAATGGTGTAACCAGAGGAGAGAAAAACCACACACGTTAGCACAGGAAGTTAAAGGGACAGTAAACATTCAAAATAATGATATATAAATTCTGAACATAGTGCAGAATTATATAGCATTATCTTAGCGGCACCTTTAAACATCTAAAAGCATTTCCTGATTTTTTTTTATCCCAAAGTTGGACTCCGTTCAAGGTTCTACTGAGCGGGTCTAGTTTTTTTTCAAATGCGCTTCTTGGGTGCGTTGTCTAGTCACAGCCTGCCCGATCGCGCCATTGAAGTGAATGTAGCTTGCTACCGCTACCAGATCAGAGCGGGAGCAAACTGCATTCACTTCAATGGCGCAATCGGGCAGGCTGTGACTAAACAGCACGCCCACGAAGAGCATTTGGGGGAAAAAAACAAGACCCTCTCAGTAGAACCTTGAGCGGAGTCCAACTTTGGGATAATAAAAAAAATAAATCAGGAAATACTTAATGATGTAAAAAAGGTGGCCACTAAGATAATGCTATAGAATACTGCACTATGTGCAGAATTATCTCATTATTTTAAATGTTTACCGTCTCTTTAAGACAAAATCACACATTAACGCTGATTTTTTTTTGTTTCTCTCATTTTGCCAAACCTACACGTTCAGTTTGGAAGCCCGGGGGCAAATCACATGACTTACTCAGAGGGCCCTTTTGAGACGCTTTGCTCTTTAGTTCATCGAGCTTCTTCTGCTCTTCTTTCTGCTTCTGCTTGAACGCAGCATCCTCCTGTTCAGAGATGAAAGGAAGAAGAAATAGATTGAGATCACAGTGATGCTCGCTGTATGCTGTGGCCCTTACAGAGTAAGTTTAATAGAGATATTCAAACTATTTGTCTTCTTTGCTGCATCTAATATTGAACATTTTAAAAGAACATAGTGCAAAAAAAATAAATTAAAAAAAGGTTGCATGCATGTAAAAAGGTCAGAGTATGTAATTTGAACACTAGCGACCCAGCAATGCTGTGTGTTTAACACTCACAAAAGGGGTTAAACATAGTTAAAAGGGACAGTCTACTGTAAAATTGGTTACCCCTTCTTGTGATTCCAATGACTTGTTATACCAGCTGCAGAGTTTAAAATGGATGAGAAATTACTCCTTTTGGTATACTTTTGTATATGAAATAGCCGGGGGTTTTTTTTTTACTAATTGCTGGGGTTAAGCACACAGCATTTTCCAGGCACTAGCACTAAAGTTACATGGTCTAATAAATTACAGCATGTCATTTTTGCACTAACGTCCCTTTAAAGGAATAGAAAGGTAAAAAAAAAAAATTTTAGATGTTCATGGGTGCATTTCGATTTGAAATAGAAGCATTTTTGCAATATACTTTCATAAGAAAAAATGCTTCTAGGTTAAGTTATTACTGTTTTTCGGTGGCATACGCACATATCCTGTGAGGGCCCAGTGCACCAGTATTCAAACACCATGCCTGCTCAGAGAGGTGGCTGTGGTGTGTATTGCTTCTGAAGATGTAATTTGTATCATACAAGCCACTGCTGACCCACTGAGAATATGTGGTTCACAGGCCCTCACAGGATATGTGCGTATGCCGCAGAAAAACAGTAAACACATTTATTAGAGGCATTTTTGCTAAAGAAAGTATATTGCAAAAAAATGCTTCTACAAACTGAGATGCACCCATGCACATAATTTTTTTACCCATCTATCCCTTTTAAAGGGACATTATAGTGCAAAAATGACATGCTGTAAATTTATTGGACCATGTAACTTTAGTGCTAGTGACCGGAAAATGCGTGTGTGTTTAACCCCTGCAATTAACAGTAACAGCTATTTCATATACAAAAATATACCCAAAGAAGCAATTTTCCATCCATTTTAAACTCTTCAGCCAGTATAAATATAACATTTAAAATAAAAACTATGGATTCAGTGTTTTATAGGTTAAAATGGTATTTTGTAGTTATGCACTTTATACTTTAAAGGGATAGTAAATCCAAAATGTTTTCTTTCATGATTCAGATAGAGCATACAATTTTAAGCAACTTTCTAATGTACTCCTATTTTCTTCTTCATTCTCTTGCTATATTTATTTGAAAAGCAAGAATGTAAGCTTAAAAGCCGGCCCATTTTTGGTTCAGAACATGGGTTGCACTTGCTAATTGGTGGCTAACAGCCACCAATCAGCAAGTGCAACCTTGGTGCTGAACGTGCAGTCTCCTTAAAATTGTATGCTCTATCCGAACCAAGAAAGAAAAAACATTTGGGTTTACTATCCTTCTAAACTGAGAGCATTACCTGTATGAGATAGAGATATATACACACACAGTATCTCACATAAGCGAGTACACCCCTCAAATTTTTGTAAATATTTTATTATATATTTTCATGTGACAACACTGAAGAATTGACACTTTGCTACAATGTAAAGTAGTGAGTGCACAGCCTGTATAACAGTGTAAATTTGCTGTCCCCTCAAAATAACTCAACACACAGCCATTAATGTCTAAACTGTTGGCAACAAAAGTGAGTACACCCCTAAGTGGAAATGTCCAAATTGGGCCCAGAGTGTCAATATTTTGTGTGGCCACCATTATTTTAAAGCACTGCCTTAACCCTCTTGGGAATGGAGTTCACCAGAGCTTCACAGGTTGCCATTGGAGTCCTCTTCCACTCCTCCATGACGAAATCACGTAGCTGGTGGATGTTAGAGACCTTCTGCTCCCCCAGATGCTCAATAGGGTTTAGGTCTGGAGACATGCTTGGCCAGTCCTTCACCTTTACCCTCAGCTTCTATAGCAAGGCAGTGTTCGTCTTGGAGGTGTGTTTGGGGTCGTTATGTTGGAATACTGCCCTGCGGCCCAGTCTCCGAAGGGAGGGGATCATGCTCTGCTTCAGTATGTCACAGTACATGTTGGCATTTACAATTCCCTCAATGAACAGTAGCTCCCCTGTGCCGGCAGCACTCATGCAGGCCCAGACCATGACACTCCCACCACCATGTTTGAATGTAGGCAAGACACACTTGTCTTTGAACTCCTCACCTGATTGCCGCCACACATGCTTGACACCATCTAAACCAAATAAGTTTATCTTGGTCTCATCAGACTTCCAGCGACCAGTATGAGAGAGTGTGAGAGCGATCACACCAAATTAACACACCTGTTCCCCATTCACACCTGAGACCTTGTAACACTAACGAGTCACATGACACCAGGGAGGGAAATGGCTGAATGGGCCCAAATTGGACATTTCCACTTAGGGGTGTACTCACTTTTGTTGCCAACGGTTTAGACATTAATGGCTGTGTGTTGAGTTATTTTTAGGGGACAGCAAATTTACACTGTTATACAGACTGTACACTCACTACTTTACATTGTAGCAAAGTGTCATTTCTTCAGTGTTGTCACATGAAAATATATAATAAAATATTTACAAAAATGTGAGGGGTGTACTCACTTTTGTAAGAGATAGAGATAGAGATATAGATATAGATATAATATTTTAAGTTTATTCCTGTAAATTATATACAATTATGGTAAAGATTACAAAAAACAATCTTCATAGAATGACTCATTACAGATGATTAAAGGGATAGGAAAGTCAAAATTAAATGTGCATGATTCAGATAGAGCATGTAATTCAACACACTTTTAAATTCACTTCTATTTTCAAATGTGCTTTGTTCTCTTCGTATCCCTTATTGAAAGGATATGCACATATCCTACACTAGTGGGAGCTAGCTGCTGATTGGTGTCTGCACACATTTGTCTCTTGTGATTGGCTAACTAGATGTTTTCAGCTACCTGCAATGTTATTCCTTCAGCAAAGGATAAGAGAATGACGCAAATTTTATAATATAAGTAAATTGGAAAGTTATTTAAAACTGTATGTTCTATCCAAATACTGGATGAAAATGTTGTGGTTTTCTGTCCCTTTAAAAACTTTCCTCTCTGGGCAAACGTAGGTGCCACTCCTTTATTTTATGCCCTTTGAATTTAAATTAGAAACAAAGTTGCGCTTATATATAAAAGCATCTTAAATAAAGGTTATAAATGTTTTTCAATAAATATTCTCTTGGAGGCAAAATCATGTTTTGACCACAACTTTGAGAATTTTACTATGTACTTAAACACTAGAAAAAAATAATACAGACAAAGAAAAGATTAGTCTAAGAATAACATGTAGATGTATTTTTAAGTTTCATTAGCCATTTAAATATTGACAAATTAACTGTAAAGTTTTAAATGTCTATAAAGCAATGGGAGCTGCCATGTTGTAACTTAGGTTACTTTCTCTGCTGTGGCCAATTAGGGACAGTTATAAATAGGTCACTAGAGAGAGAAGCCAATGGCTGTGTGGAATATAACAGTGTTCTGCACTTCCATTTCTAACAGAAACGTTTACAATTTCATAAGGGATTTACAGGAAAAGGGGACAAAAAGAATATTGCAGAGTTATATATATAATTTGTCATTTTATATTACCATCTCAAAGTGTTTCCCTTTAAAGTGATTGTAAATTTTAAGGAATTAGTCCCCAGTATCTAAAAATAATCTTAAAACAGAGGCACTTTAATTCATTAAACTTTACAGAAGAGGATTCTTTTTAAAAATATTTACCATTGTGTTATGGTAAGCATACCGCTGATCCCCCGCCCGCATCTCCTACTGTATTGAGCAGATCAATGACTAATCCAGCTTCCTTCAATCGTTGCATGCCCCCTTTAGCGTCCAGCATGTAGCGATTGGAGGAAGCTAGATTTGTCATGGATATGCTAACTACAAGTAGGAAATGCAGGCGGAGGATCTGCGGTATGTTTACCATAACACAATGGTAAAAATTTTTTAAAGATGCGTCTTTGTAAAGTTTAACTTACTAAGTGCACCTGTTTAAAAAGATTATTTTTACATACTGGACAGTAATTAAACTTTACAATCACTTGTTAAAACAAAGACACCAGGGTGATTAATAATTTAGACGGGTTTTGTAAATCGTAGTATAAACCAAGCTTTTGTACACATGTAATACATCATGGGCTGCAATCGTATCAGTTTTGATGAATGTGCAGGAAATACAGGCGCATACCTCATCTAACTCTCTTGCTTGTTTTTTCGGCTGTTTCAAGGGCTTTTTCTTTCCTCCTACATTAGAAAAGAGAATATTAATTGTATACATTTAAGAACTAAAATGTCACATATCCGTATTAACATGGGACAACAACAAATTAAAGAAAATGTACACATCTAGAACAGTGCACCCCAAAAGGATAGGACCATCCTGAAAAGAACACAAGGAAACACAACTGAGCAGTATAACTGGCAGATAAGGGAAATTGTACACGCATTCCTGAACAATAACCACCTCCACAAACAAACATAAATTAATTAATTAAAAAAATACAATTTAAAATACTCTGATATGCACAAGGCAATAAATGTTTTTAGGTTTCCAGCAACAATATTTTGGCAAATACTGTGATAAGTTTGTGATTTGTTTTTGGAGAAACAAGAAACACTTTTCCCTCCTTCCTTTAAATGATCTGCAACATGTTTCTCAGTAAACGCACTGTTTATTGAAGAAGAAAAGGTGTTGCAGATATAGGTTTTTCAGGCGTACCCTCCTGTTTGCATTTCCTGGAATACATTCCGAATTTTTTTACAGCTACATTGTATTTACAGCTACCTGAATGCAAGACTATCACTTAAAGGGACACTAAAGTAAAAATTTAAAGGGACACTGAATCCAATTTTTTTCTTTCATGATTCAGATAGAGCATGCAGATTTAAACAACTTTCTAATTTACTCCTATTATAAATTTTTCTTGATTCTCTTGCTTTCTTTATTTGAAAAAGAAGGCATCTAAGCTATTTTTCTGGTTCAGAACCATGGAAAGCACTTGTTTATTGGTAGGTGAATTTATCCACCAATCAGCAAGAACACAGTGTGTTCACTAAAAATGGGCCGGCATCTAAACTTCCATTCTTGCATTTCAAATAAAGATACCAAGAGAATGAAAAGAATTTGATAATAGGAGTAAATTAGAAAGTTGCTTAAAATTGCATGCTAAGCATGAATTTAAAATGAGAAAAAAAAAAACCCAGTATACTTCCATTATCCAAATGTTCAGTCTTCTTATATGAATACTTTCGGAGGCTCCAGCTACTACTGAGCATGTGCAAAATGCACAGTATATACATATATGCATTTTGTGATTGGCTGACGACTGTCACATGATACAGGAAAATTTGATTAACCCCTTCAACACTGGAGCAAGTGGATGAGACCCGAAGTAAACAAACTAGAAAAACGGAAAAATGCTGATTGGATCCTGGGATACTGCCTACTTTTACAAGACACGTCCCCCCAGTAAGATCTTCCGTTTACTCATTGAAGAGGGTAGCAGGACGCCATAAAACTTAAAGGACCAGTCAATACAGTAGATTTGCATAATCAACAAATGCATGATAAGAAGACAATGCAATAGCACTTAATCTGAACTTCAAATGAGTAGTTGATTTTTTTTAAATAAATTGCAAAGTTATGTCTATTTCCACTCCCCCTGTATCATGTGACAGCCATCAGCCAATCACAAATGCATATACGTATATGCTGTGAATTTTTGCACATGCTCAGTAGGAGCTGGTGACTCAAAAAGTGTAAATATAAAAAGACTGTGCACATTTTGTTAACGGAAGTAAATTGGAAAGTTGTTTACAATTGCATGCTCTATGTGAATCAGGAAGTTTAATTTTGACTTGAGTGTCCCTTTAAGTTCCATGTCTTCCTAAGGTTGTTAAAGCCCAGTGCTTTTAGGATGGCATGGAACCTGGAAAGGCATCAAAAAGGGATAACTTTGAAAATTGCTAGAAAATATTATACTGCTAATTTGTAACAAAGTGCTATTGATTTGTTTTTATTTTGTATTTGCCAATTATTAAATTCTACTTTATTTAGTGATCCTTTAAAGGGACAGTAATGCCAAAATTAAACGTTCCAATTAGCATGTCATGTTATACATCTTTCCACTTTCATCAGCATCACATTTACTTTGTTCTCTTGGTATAATTTTAGAGCATACCTAGGTAGGTGCTGGAGCAGCAACTACTCGGGAGGTAGCTGCACATATATGCCCTGTCATTGGATCCCTGTAGAGCATTGCTGCTCCTTCAACAATGAATATCAAGAGAATGAAGCAAATGTGATAACTGAAATAAATTGTAAAGTTGTTTAAAATGACATGCTATATCTGGACTGTGAAAGTTAAATTTTTACTGTCAAATCCCTGTAAATACCTACATTTACGTGACCTTAGCAGCCTTTAACAAGAATGGGAATTATTTCATCCTATCCTATAAATAGATTGTAACACTAGTGAGATGGAAAGTCGCACTTTAATGGGTTAGCTCCTCTCCAATAACATCTAGTTTAGCTCTTAGGTTGGTGAGGGTTAAATAGCATTCGCCTATCTGCTAATGTTCACACCCACTAAGGTGTAAGGAAACATGGGAGTGCTATTTAACCCTTACCAACCCTCGCCTTCATTTTTAAATAACTGTTCTTGCCTGCTAAAACCACCGCCAAGACTAAATATAGTCAGTTGAGAAAGGCTATGCAAACAAGAGTGCATATTTTCCCAGGCAGCATATTCTCCCAAAATATCCATTTTCAATTGTTCTATTTTAATGTGCAGCATGCTCATTGTGTGTGTGTGTGAGACAGAGAGAAACAGACAGGAGAGGATAGAGAGAAGTGTAGACTCCCACATTTTATTTTTGTATTGTTTTTAAAACACTGATCTAAATTCCAGGGATAAGCAATAACCAGCTGTGGTTGCTGTTATAAGCAATAGACCTGGACCATACTCCTGTTTGAACATTGGGGAAAGAGGCTAAGCTCAGGAGGATGTGTGATGTAGTAGGTTGGTGTTGCAGCCTATACGGTATAACAATGAAGCCAAATAACAATTTGCTGCCTTACCTCAGACTCCATACTTCTACCCCAGACCCCAAACAACGCCCCGCAACAGACACTCAGTGAGGATGCAAACAGATCCTATACAGCCCTTCTCCTCTTACCGTCTCTGCCAGACATCTCTGCAATCAACTCTTCCCCGCTCAGGCAGCTGAACCGGAAGTAATAGAGCTACTCAGTGTCAGAACCAATGCACTTCCGGTTTAGACTCCTTGCTTGTACAACTTTATGAAATCACGTAATGAGCAAATATCTTGCTGGTGATGTGTGTCCGCAACAAGTATAATAAATATCGGTTACATTATTGAATAAATACATAGGGGACGTGTTGCTCCTCCTTTGTACAAAAAACTGGAAACACCGGAAGTGCAGAATCGCCATCTTTAAACTCCTAGAGGAATGGGAAATTCAAAAGCAACATAAGAGTTGTAAGATATTAATAATACATATATTCCACTATACGATATGATGTTATTTCGTATACATTTATAACAATGTATAAAACAATATTGATTCAGCCATGTATGTACACCAGGAGTCGTAGTGCGGATAATTTGCACCGGAAGTACACCTGGCGCCATGTTACTACACCCGATAATATAGGAAGCTAGCACTGGTGTCATGCTCTTGTCAACCGATAACATGGTGCTATGATGGTTGCTGGGGCGAGGAATGAATGATTTTTTATTTATATCTAAACAGGCGAGCAAAGATATAAAGGTCACAGTGTGATATGGGGTTGTGTTGTCATGAGTATTAAGGAGGTGAGTTATAACCCTATATACAAATCGTTTATCCCTAAGGTAATATATGAAGTTGCACAGTAATTATTAATTACAGGGTTATAAAAATGTTTTGACCAATGCAAATGTGTTAAACACATAGTTAAAAGTCAGATCAATATGCACGACTGGGACTTTACTCATCACATCTTTTAAGCCAATGTCAAGTGGCATATGGGTGTAGCCACCAATCATTAACTAAAATTCTAGTAGTGCATTGTTGCTCTAGAGCTAGTTAGCTGAGCACATTAGGTGATCCAGTAACAAAACATAAATGTGTGTATCCACCAATCACCAGCTAGCTCCCAGCAGTGTAGGATGTTTATGTATTCATTTTCAACAAAGGATACCAAGTGAACAAAGGGAATTTGAAAACTGAAGTAAACGTAAAAGTACATGTTCTATCTTAATCTCCCTTCCAAACTTGTTTTCTGTAGAGTAGGATCCTGTCTTTGCTGGTGTTCTGGGAAAATGGCAAACTTGTTAAATTAGCTGGCATCAGCTGTTTCACAAAGTTTGACCATAATGCGCATGCGTGTCAGCATCATTACATCAGCACACAATTATTGCAGCACCTGTCTAATTCACCAAGATCAAAAATAGTCCATATAGCAGTGTATTTATCGGGCCTGTTTAATACCCACAACAATTGGACTGCATAGTCCTGCCATAAGAAAGTATCAGTAGCACAGGATCCCCAATCGGCTTATAACTTTCAGTTAGCCCCTTGACTTAATATGTCCAATTCAACAGTACCTCTCCCCTTCTTTTAGTCTCCTGATCATACCGAGACTCAAATCTGCACATTCAGTCACTGTTACATGCACCGGAATATCAATTATAATAAATTGCAATAAGAAATTCTTCATTAAAACTTTAGGCTCACCCACATGATCTGATCTGGAAGACGAGTCCGTGACGGTCTTTGGGGCAGTAAGGTATGTCCTCAGCGTCCTCCGAGCCCACTAGCCCGCAGCTGCAAGACCCTAATACCTGTGGCCCCTCTTTCAGCACGCCGTCATAGAGCCCATCCGCATGTGCAATCCATATGTTCCATTGCTCGTCCTCGATGCCGTGAAGCGTGCAGCGTGTGTTATGGGGAGGTGGAGCTTACATGCCGTTCACTCCGGGAATGCTCATCGAGGTACCTGTGCTACAGTTGGGGAATAGGGAAAGACAAGGCCCGTAGCTGCCCTCTTTATTCCGTGCTCTCAATCGTGAGATCCTGCTCTCCAAAAGAGAAGTTTTTTTGATCCATAGACTTAAAGGGACACTGTACCCAAATTTTTTCTTTTGTGATTCAGATAGAGCATGCAATTTGAAGCAACTTTCTAATGTACTCCTATTTTTAAATTTTCTTCATTCTCTTGATATGTTTATTTGAAAAGCAAGAATTTAAGTTTAGATGCCGGCCCATTTTTTTGTGTACAACCTAGGTTGTCCTTGCTGATTGGGCAGCACCAATAAACAATTGCTGTCCATGGTTCTGAACCACAAATGTGCTGGCTCCTCAGCTTAGATGCCTTCTTTTTCAAATAAAGATATCAAGAGAACGAAGAAAATTGATAATAGAAGTAAATTAGAAAGTTGCTTAAAATTGCATGCTCTATCTGAATCAAAAAAGAAAAAAATTGGGTACAGTGTCCCTTTAACACAAGGGTCCCAAATGGATTCAATTCTGAATTTGACCTCATAAATCATTGGCACTAGAGATAGCACCAACAAGTTCCTTACCTACACATTAAGATCAAGATTCAATATGGTTTCAGCACTGAACTCTGATGATGATAATATATGACACTAATTGACAATTCTTTGCAACTAGGTTGCAGTCACTCGTACATTTAAGATCTGTGTGGGTCACTACAACTCACTTTACGTAAATACAATTTGCTTAAGTATGTCAATTTTGGATAACAAGCAGATTGGGGTTAATTTTGATGCCCAGTAACGTATAGATAGAAGCATAGAGAGTGTAGTTCATATAGGCTTGGCACCTTATGATCATAAATGTGATAGTGTAAACGGTACTGCTGCACTAATCCGTTGTATATGAATACAATATGTTCACAATGACCCCTTATGATAAAAAGCCTAAAAGTGTGATGCCCTCACTCATATAGGTATATTTTCAGTAGTGAGGATAACATAATCCTGTTGGAATCAGAAAGATGCCAATAGAGAGCGCTACAATATCCCTGCTAAGGGGATAAGTTGCTTAAGGTGGTGTCCACAATATATATTAACATATAATATAAGATGAATCTTGATAATAAAGCTGGATGTTAGAGATATGTGTAGTACAATATATAAAAATAATTTAATGAACAATATGCTAAAAATACAATATATTGATATACAATGTTTAAAACTTACAATATTCAAAATTATTAGGAATAATACAAATATATGCAATGTGGTACAGATAAAAGTCTCAATACATGGCGTTCTATTGTCTAATGCTCAGTAAAAAGGCATAAGAAAGGCATAAGATATGCGATTCTGGAGGACATATACAGTTCTAGCAAAATTGGCCGGTGAATAGTTCAAGAAATGTCCAAAGAAAACAAGTCCCACAATCAATTGTCCAGAAAATAAGTTCTATTCAAATTGCATCAAAAAAGATATCAGTGGTGGTGATGGTGAATCCGTGTATGGTGGGTAATGTGAAAAAATCCAAAATGTCAAAAAATCTATATCCAAAAGGTAATCCAAAAAATATGTGTATTCAAAAATTATATTCCAAATAAAAATAAAAAAAATGTAAAATGTGTTTTGTGAAAAAAATGTGGCTAAATGTGAAAAAAGGTTGTACACCTAAAAATATGGAAGTCTTAAAAAAGCCCTAAAAAATAAGAGAAGTGCTAAGGATGTACCTTCAGACTGGTATATGTCTGAGGATCCTTTTGTATGTGAATCCTTATTATCCCATTGAGTGTAATATCCCAAATATGATGATAGTTGTGATGTTTTTGTCTGATAATTTTAACCTCTATTGATATTCTTCTTCCAGATGTGGTTTTGGTAATATAAAAGTGACATCAAAATCCTATAAAGAAATAAAAAATGGACATAGTGCAATAATGCCTCTATATTGGAACAGAATAGGTATTGTACTTACCAAATATGCCTGAGCCGTAATACTAGTAACAATCTACACGTTTCGGTCGGTAGGGACCTTTCTCAAGACCAGTCTTGAGACCAGGGGGTGCACTGCTTACAGGGCTGTGTACTTTTTAACAATAACAAATGATCACATTTTCAAAGTGAACATTTTATAAGTGAGGCACTAATTTTTAAGAATTATACAAGAATTGAACAAGGATTGGGGAAGGGGTAAGACACAAGGCAAGTACTCTTGTAATACTATGTTTTATGTATCTCATTGTATCCTTTTGCAAGTGCTGCGGTTACACTGTGTCTTATGTGTTTACTTGGTTCCCACTTTCATAATAATGCTCAGTATCTTCATACTCCTTTTTGCTACCTCTTGTCTCTAACAAACTACATTACTCACTTACTCCTTCTCCCTCTCCACCTGCACTGTTCATTAGCCCATCTCTCTTATACTCACCTTACTTTTGTACTCATGAACTTTACCTATTCCTAAACACTCTCTCCCCCCTGCACTTCAACCAAACAACAGTCTCATTACTGTAAATCTGCTTCTCATCTCATGTCACTCTCCCTCTTGCTCATACTAGCTGCTGGCGACATCTCCCCTAATCCTGGTCCCTCACAACCTCCTAACCTTTCACATCCTTGTGTGCCTTTCAATAGACTTCATAAACTAAACTCTGGTAACCTTAATCGCATTCCTCTGACATCTAAAAACCCCTTCACTTGTGCACTCTGGAACTCTCGCTCTGTTTGCAACAAGCTCACTTCTATCCATGATTTCTTTATCTCCCACTCTCTTAACCTTCTGGCTCTTACCGAAACCTGGCTCTCTGCTTCAGACACAGCATCCACTGCTGCACTGTCACATGGGGGTCTCCATTTCAGCCACACTCCTTGGTCTGTCAATAGACAAGGAGGTGGTGTCGGTATTTTACTTTCCTCTCGTTGCACCTTCCAACAAATACAGCCCTTCTCTTCACTCACATTTTCTTCATTTGAAGCACACATGATTTGGTTATTCTCTCCCCTCTCTATATGTGTTGCAGTCATATACTGCCCCCCTGGCTCCCCAACTCAATTTTTAAATCACTTTGCTGCCTGGCTTCCTTATTTTCTTTCCTCAGACACCCCTGCCCTCATTCTTGGCGACTTTAACATCCCTCTTGACAATCCCAATGCCTCCTCTGCAATACAAATTCTTCAACTGACTTCATCTTTCGGCCTGTCACAATGGACTGACTCTCCCACTCACAAAGATGGTCATTCCCTTGATCTGATTTTCACCTATCGATGCACTCTTTCAAATTTAACAAACTCCCCTTTTCCTCTCTCTGACCATCATCTCCTAACTTGCAACATCACTTCCCTACCTACAACTCCCCCTCCCTCTACACCTCACACCAAACTTCACAGAAGCACTAAGTCACTAGATCTGCATCAGCTTGCTAGCTCTCTCAAACCTCTCCTCTCATCCATCACCTCCTTTTCCTGCCCTGACCAATCTATCTGCCAGTATAATTCCACCCTTACATCAGTCATTGACACTCTGGCCCCTCCAACCTTAGCTCAGAAACCACACTCTCATCCTCAGCCCTGGCATACTCCTCTGACACGATACCTACGCAGATGCTCCCGTACTGCTGAGCGACATTGGAGGAAATCTCGGAGTTCAGCTGACTTTCTTCACTAAAAGTTCATCCTGAACTCCTACTATTCTGCCCTTAATCTTTATAAGCAACAATATTTTTCTAATCTCATCTCTACTCTTTCCTCTAACCCTAAACGTCTGTTCTCCACGTTCAACACTCTTCTCTGCCCACCCCCACCTCCTAACACAATCTCTCTCTCAGCTCAAGATTTTGCAAGCCACTTCAAAAACAAAATTGACTCCATCAGAAGTGAAATCAGCTCTCAACATACTTCCAATCTCCCACCCCCTCAAAAGCTCACGATCACCCAAAACCCAAATATCCAAAAATGCAGCTTTTGCCCCTGTTAATGAGGATGAAGTTTCTGCCCTTATACTGTCCTCCCACCTCACTACCTGTCCCCTCGACCCCATCCCCTCACAGCTACTCCTCTCCCTCTCTTCTACCCTCACCCCCATACTCACACACATTTTCAACCTCTCCCTCAGCACTGGTATATTTCCCTCATCTCTAAAACATGCACTGGTCACACCTATCCTCAAAAAACCTTCCTTCGATCCAACCTCCCCTTCCAATTACCGCCCTATTTCCCTACTCCCTCTGCCTCAAAGCTCCTTGAAAAGCTAGTTTACGCACTTCTATCCCATTTCCTTATACTAAACTCTCTTCTTGACCCACTGCAATCTGGATTTCGTTCCCATCACTCTACAGAGACGGCAATTATCAAGGTTACCAATGACCTACTTACAGCAAAATCCAAAGGCCACTTCTCTCTGCTTATCCTCCTTGACTTGTCTGCAGCCTTTAACACTGTTGACCACCCTCTTCTGCTCCAAACCCTCCAATCCTTCGGCATCTGTGACACAGCTCTCTCGTGGTTCTCTTCCTATCTGACTAACCGTACATTTAGTGTAGCCTTCTCCGGAGCATCCTCTGCCCCGTTACCACTTTCTGTTCTGGTACCTCAAGGCTCTGTCCTTGGTCCCCTTCTCTTTTCAATATACACGTCGTCACTAGGTTCCTTAATAAAGTGCCATGGGTTTCAATACCATTTTGTATGCTGATGACACCCAAATCTACCTCTCTGCACCAGACCTACCTCCTTCCTTACTAACTCGTGTCACTAACTGTCTTTCTCACATCTCATCTTGGATGTCCTCTCACTACCTTAAGCTAAATCTCTCCAAAACTGAACTCCTTATTTTTCCCCCTTCTTCCAATGTCTCCACCCCCAAAATTTCTATAACTGTTGATAATTCCATCATTACTCCTACCCCGCACGCCCGTTGTCTTGGGGTCACACTTGACTCAGATCTTTCCTTCACTCCTCACATTCAGTCCTTGGCTAAAGCCTGGCACTTTCAGCTTAAAAACATTGCTAAAATTAGACATTTCCTTACACAAGATACAACCAAGATTTTAATCCACTCATCTTTTCCCGCCTCGACTACTGCAATTCCGTCCTCTCTGGTCTCCCCAGCTGCCGCATAGCTCCTTTACAATCCATTATGAATCCCTCTGCCAGGCTCATCTTCCTTACTCGTCGCTCTTCATCTGCTGCACCTCTCTGCCAATCCCTTCACTGGCTTTCTCTTGCCTCTAGGATTAAACATAAAATCCTCACCCTCACATATAAAGCTCTCAACTGCACTGCTCCCCCCTACATCTCAGAACTTGTCTCTAGAAACTTTCCCTCCCGTCCCCTTCGTTCAGCTCAGGATCTCCGCCTCTCTTGTTACTTCCTCACATTCACGTTTACAGGACTTCTCCAGACTGGCCCCCATCTTGTGGAATTCCATAAGACTCTCCCCTAGTTTTAACAGCTTCAAGCACTCCCTAAAAAATCTACTATTCAGGGATGCATACAACCAACACTAACCTTTCCTAACGCCATTGCTTTCCCCTTGAACCCCTTAGATTGTAAGCCTATGGGCCCAGCTGTTTACAGATGGCTTCATAAGAGCCGACTACAACAGGGAAACTCTCGGCAGAGCCCTCTACCCACTTGACCCCTACAAAAGCTATCCTGTACACCGACTATGTTTACAGCGCTGCGGAATCTGTTGGCGCTCTACAAATACCTGATGATGATGATAATAATCTAGAATATTGTTTTATATTGTAAGTTTTAAACATTGTATATCAATATATTGTATTTTTGGCATATTGTTCATTAAATTATTTTTATATATTGTACTACACATATCTCTAACATCCAGCTTTATTATTAAGATTCATCTTATATTATATGTTAATATATATCGTGGACACCACCTTAAGTAACTTATCCCTTAGCAGGGATATTGAAGCGCTCTCTCTTGGCATCTTTCTGATTCTTTCATTGAGACCCAGTTGGGAGATCTCGCCGTTTTGAGAAGGAGTTTGTGTGGTTGTATCTTTTGGCGCTGTTTGATAACATTTCTGTTAACATAATCCTGTTGGTCAGATACACATAGAAGGGTTAGTTGACATTGAGGATGTTTTAGTGTTAGCGGGAGCAGCTAGCTCATAATCTCATTATGATAACCTTTAGCATTTCCCTTTTACATTTATATTTGTTCACAGGTAACATGAATTTCTTGTAGATACATTAGGCATATGGTAAGGCCAGTGTAGAGCTATAAAGGATCATGATAGAAGCTAATTCTCAAGCAGCTAGCGCACAGTAACCAGGATGTTAACACGCATTCTAGTATATGCAAGGAGCGAGAATGGAACATGATGTGAGCCTATCCTCAATCAGCTAGCGTGTCATTTCTAGGATATTTATAAGCATGCTAAAACTGTTTTGCAGGTAGTGCACAGAAACAAAACAGTTAAGTTAGAACATTTTGTCAGGGAATTAAACAATGAGACCCATAAGTAGGGATTGACTGGAGCGGCGTGTCTTTATTTATGAATACAATCTACCTCCAATATAGGCGTGTTTAGTGTTCCAAACTACAGGTGTAAGGGTGAAGTCACAAGTGTTTTAACCTATGAGCACTGTTTAGATTTTAGCATTTAAAGGGTGTGGATACAGGTACCCATTAGCTACGAATACGGCTAAAGACGAAACGCGTCAGCCAGAGGGTACGTGATTACCCACACCTCAGAGATACGCCTGTCCGGTTATGTGTTGTATCCGGGCCTTTTTCATGTTTTAACAAACAAATAAAGAAGTTTTTTTTTTTTCACTTTTTTCATATTCCAGTGCTCTCGTCTGTGTATTTTTTGTACAGCATCATTTCATACCTGGCCACATACTACATTGCTACAGTTTGGAGACTGGTGAAATTCCTGGACCCTCTGTACTGCACATGCATTTGAACCTGTCAATACCGTGCCCCGCTTTGCCATACATCTATATGCATTCCCATTACAGTACAGTATTTAGTTTATTTAATGTCACTGTTTAACTGTAATGGGAATGCATACAAATGTAAGGCAAAGCGGGCGTGGCATTGGCAGGTTCAAATGCTGCACATGCGCGGTAGAGAGGGTCCAGAAATTTCACGGGTCTCCAGACTGTAGCAGTGACGTATGCGGCCAGGTATGTAATGATGCTGATGCGCATTATGGTCAAACCTTGTGAAACAGCTGATGCCACATCGGTTCGCAAATTTCACAAGTTCGCCGCTTGTGTCGCTGTCTGTGAGAATCTGGCAATCTGCCTTCATATGTTAACAGGGCACTGATCATGCTCCTGTTACCATATGAAGGCAGATGCTGGAAAGACAAAAAAAACAGCAAGTCTCGTTTGTCAATTTACAACCAAGGATGCTTGGGCTTCCAGCATTATTGATGTAGATCTACGTTTTGTGGTATGTGCTATGTACCACATAATGTAGATCAATGTCCATTTGGGCAAAGGGGTTAAAGGGTCATGTAGCCCAATATTCTTTCATGATTCAGATTGTACAATTTTCAACAACTTTCCAATTTACTTCTGTTATCAAATTTACTTTGTTCTTCTGGCATTCTTTATTGAAAAACAGGCAGCTAAACAAAAGCCTGGGCATTTTGCAAAAATACCTTTATCAAAATTATATATTGCGTAACCACTGCTGCCATCTAGTGTTCAAAAGCATTCTTACAAAATTGCTGCCATATAGTCTTCCAGGTATTTTCTGTTTTATAAAACTTTTTTTTTTTTTTTTTTAAGATCTTTTGTAATGCAGTGTTAATTGCTTAAAGTGAAGGTCAAGTCTGGCTTAGTTGATAGCTCCGTTCTGCAGTTAATTAAAAATCACCTTGATGTTTATTCATAATTTTTACTCAATTTGTTCATAAGCTTTTATATTATACCTTTCAATTATTGCTCGTTTTACCTTTATTGTCCGCCCGCCATCTTGCCAGTTTTGATTGACAGTGTTTTACAATTTAATCTCCAATAGCCGTTTCCCCGTTCAGCCCCTTTTTACTAACGTCATTCTTTATGTGCATGCGTTAGTCCCACTAGCATCATCAACCTGTCATGCTCGTGCATGAGATGCGCATACGTTTTTGAAGCAGGGGAAATATAGAGCGCTTACAGTCTTCACAAAGTTCTAGCGAGTATCACGATTGCATAGTAATCAATGAATGAATGTTTTCATTCATTGAATACTATGTTTCTATGTTATGGACTGTAATATTGTAACGCATGCGCGATTGCGGGGACTGTACGCATGCGCAGTTCTCTGTATTGTGCACAAGCTTTGCGGTGACGCTGCGTCACTAGTGCCGAATAAGGAAGTGGTGGAGGGGAGGAGAAAACATGTAAAACAGAGGTATAATATACTTTTAATTTATATAAAAAAACGACAAATAAAAAATTAAGTTAGCGACTTTAATGCTGATAGGTTAATAGGTAAATAGATGCATTCCAGTATCATAAAACTGACCTTCACTTTACAGGAGCATTATACTCAACATTTCTTTCTTTCATGTAATTGGCAAGAGTCCATGAGCTAGTGACGTATGGGATATATAATCCTACCAGGAGGGGCAAAGTTTCCCAAACCTCAAAATGCCTATAAATACACCCCTCACCACACCCACAATTCAGTTTTACAAACTTTGCCTCCTATGGAGGTGGTGAAGTAAGTTTGTGCTAAGATTTCTACGTTGATATGCGCTTCTCAGCATTGTTGAAGCCCGATTCCTCTCATAGTACAGCGAATGTCAGAGGGACGTGAAGGGAGTATCACTTATTGAATACGATGATTTCCCTAACGGGGGTCTATTTCATGGGTTCTCTGTTATCGGTCGTAGAGATTCATCTCCTAGCTCCCTTTTCAGATCGACGATATACTCTCAAATTACCATTACCTCTACTGATAACTGTTTCTGTACTGGTTTGGCTATCTGCTATATGTGGATGGGTGTCTTTTGGTAAGTATGTTTTTTATTACTTAAGACACCCCAGCTATGGTCTGGCACTTAATGCATTTATATAAAGTTCTAAATATATGTATTGTACTTATATTTGCCATGAGTCAGGTTCATGTATTTCCTTGTGCAGACTGTCAGTTTCATATATGGGGAAATTAAACATATTAAGAAATATTTTTTTCTTACCTGGGTTTTTTTTTTTTCAAATTGACTTTTTACTTTCAAATTGCGGGCAGCATTAGGCCCGCGGGTGCGCCAAATGCTAGACTTTATTGCGTCATTCTTGGTGCAGGAATTTTTTTGGAGCGGAAAATACGTTCGTTGACACTAGTTCATCACTTCCAGCGTCGTAGTTGACGCGGGAGTCTTACACACGGTTGCGTTGTTAGTAACGCAAATGTGTCATTTCCAGATGTTGGCGCCAAAAATTTTTATCTCACGTTGGGCGTCATACTTGGCGCCAAATTTTTCAGTAGTTTTATACCCCATTGCTGTTTTGCCTCTTGCCTTTCTCTATGTCAGAGGGCTATGCTGTTTGCATTTATTTCCCATTCCTGAAACTGTCATATAAGAAAATTGATAATTTTGCTTAATATGTTGTTTTTTCTTTTACATTTTGCAAGATGTCTCAATCTGATCCTGCCTCAGAAGTATCTGTTGGAACGTTGCTGCCTGACATTGGTTCTACCAAAGCTAAGTGCATTTGTTGTAAGATTGTGGAAATTATATCTCCGAATGTCATTGTAATAGTTGTCATGATAAACTTTTAGACGCAGAGAATGTATCCATCAGTAATAGTGCATTGCCAGTTGCAGTTCCTTCAACTTCTAATGTACATGATATACCTATGAATTTTAAGGAATTTGTTACTAATTCTATTCAGAAGGCTTTGTCTGCATTTCCGCCTTCTAATAAATGTAAAAGGTCTTTTAAAACTTCTCATAAAGTTGATGAAATTTCAAATGACCGACAACATAATGATTTATCCTCCTCTGATGAGGATCTATCTGATTCAGAAGATCCTTCCTCAGATATTGACACTGACAAATCTACTTATTTAGTTAAAACTAGTACTAAAGCCCGTGTACACGAGCCATTTTTTTGCAGTACAGCGGTCCCAACCCTTGCTCTCTCTCCCCCTCTCTTTTGCTCTCTCTCCCCCCTCTCTTTTGCTCTCTCTCCCCCTCTCTTTTGCTCTCTCTCCCCCCTCTTTTGCTTTCTCTCGACCCTCTCCCCCCTCTTTGGCTCTCTCCCCCCTCTTTGGCTCTCTCCCCCCTTTCTTTGGCTCTCTCCCCCCTTTCTTTGGCTCTCTCTCTCTCCCCCCTTTCTTTGGCTCTCTCTCTCTCCCCCCTTTCTTTGGCTCTCTCTCTCCTCCCTTTCTTTGGCTCTCTCTGCCCCCTCTTTTGTTCTCTCTGCCCCCTCTTTGGCTCTCTCTCCCCTTTCTTTTGCTCTCTCTCCCCCCCCCCTCTTTTGCTCTCTTTCTCCCCCCCCCTCTTTTGCTCTCTTTCTCCCCCCCCCTCTTTTGCTCTCTTTTCCCCCCCTCTTTTGGCTCTCTCTCCTCTTTTGGCTCTCTCTCCTCTTTTGGCTCTCTCTCCTCTTTTGGCTCTCTCTCTTTTGGCTCTCTCTCTCCTCTTTTCTCTCTCTCTCTCCTCTTTTTGGCTCTCTCTCTTTTGGCTCTCTCTCTCCTCTTTTCTCTCTCTCTCTCCTCTTTTTGGCTCTCTCTCTCCTCTTTTTGGCTCTCTCTCTCCTCTTTTTGGCTCTCTCTCTCCTCTTTTTGGCTCTCTCTCTCCTCTTTTTGGCTCTCTCTCTCCTCTTTTTGGCTCTCTTTCCCCTCCCTCTTTTTGGCTCTCTTTCCCCTCCCTCTTTTTGGCTCTCTTTCCCCTCCCTCTTTTTGGCCCTTCTCCCTCCCCCCTCTCTTGCTCCCTCTCTGGCTCTGTCTTTCAAACCCTTTGACTCTGACCACGCCCCCATCGCGGCGGCACCCACCCGGCCGCGTCCGACCGCGCCCCTCATCGCGTCCGGTCATGCCCTTTGCCGTGCCCGGTCACGCCCCCACCGCGACGCTCCCGTCGGCCACGCCCCCTGACACTCCGCTTCAGCCTTGCTCTGTGCTGAGTGTTAGGATCCAAACGACCAGGTATGTTTGTCATGTGTAGTCTCTACTGCGCATGACTGCATCTGACAAACATACTTGGCCTTTTATTATATAGGATAGAGTATATTCGTTCTTTGTTAAAAGAAGTGTTAATTACTTTTAATGTGAAGAGGACTAGCTTCCTCAATATCCAGACTAGTAAGCGTTTTTAAACCTCCTGTGGTTACTCCAGAGGTTTTTCCTATTCCTGATGCTATTTCTGATATGATTTCTAAGGAATGGAATAAGCCAGGTACTCCTTTTATTCCTTCTTCAAGGTTTAAAAAAATGTATCCTTTACCAGCAAAATCTATAGAGTTTTGGGAAAAAATCCCCAAAGTTGATGGGGCTATTTCTACTCTTGCTAAACGTACCACTATCCCTATGGAAGACAGTACTTCGTTTAAAGATCCTTTAGATAGGAAACTTGAATCCTATCTAAGGAAAGCCTATTTATATTCAGGTCATCTTCTCAGGCCTGCAATTTCTTTGGCTGATGTTGCGGCTGCATCAACTTTTTGGTTGGAGAATTTAGCGCAACAAGAGTTGGATTCTGACATACCTGGCATTGTTCGTTTACTGCAACATGCTAATCATTTTATTTGTGATACCATTTTTGATATTATCAAAATTGATGTTAGATCCAAGTCTTTAGCTATTTTAGCTAGAAGAGCTTTGTGGCTTAAATCTTGGAATTCTGATATGACATCTAAATCTAGATTATTATCTCTTTCTTTCCAAGGTAATAATTTATTTGGTTCTCAGTTGGATTCTATTATTTCAACTGTTACTGGAGGGAAAGGGGGGTTTTCTGCCTCAGGATAAAAAACCTAAGGGTAAATCTAAGGCTTCTAACCGTTTTCGTTCCTTTCGTCAGAATAAGGAACAACAATATAATCCTTCCCCCAAGGAATCTGCTTCCAATTGGAAGCCTTCCTCAAATTGGAATAAATCCAAGCCATTTAAGAAACCAAAGTCAGCCCCTAAGTCCGCATGAAGGTGCGGCCCTCATGCCAGCTCAGCTGGTAGGGGGCAGATTAAGGTTTTTCAAGGATTTTTGGATAAATTCTGTCCAAAATCAATGGATTCAGAGCATTGTCTCTGAATAGGATTCAGAGTAAGACCTCCTGTGAGAAGATTCTTTCTCTCACGTATCCCAGCAAATCCAGTAAATCCAGCAAATCCAGTAAAAGCTCAGAAAAAAGAAAGTGTGTTTCAGACCTGGAGTCTTCAGGGGTAATCATGCCGGTTCCTTTTCAGGGACTGGGGTTTTATTCAAATCTATTCATTGTCCCAAAGAAGGAAAATTCACTCAGACCAGTTCTGGATCTGAAATTTTTTATTGCTATGTAAGAGTACCAACTTTCAAGATGGTGACTATAAGGAGTATTCTTCCTTTTGTTCAGCAAGGACATTATATGTCTACAATAGACTTGCAGGATGCATACCTTCATATTCCGATTCATCAGAACATTATCAGTTCCTGAGATTCTCTTTTCTAGACAAGCATTACCAATTTGTTGCTCTTCCATTTGGCCTAGCAACAGCTCCAAGAATCTTTTCTAAGGTTCTAGGTGCCCTACTTTCTGTAATCGGAGAGCAGGGTATTGCAGTGTTTCCTTATTTGGACGATATCTTGGTACTAGCTCAGTCTTTACGTTCTGCAGAATCTCACACAAATCAACTAGTGTTGTTTCTTCAAAGACATGGTTGAAGGATCAATTTACCAAAAAGTTTCTTGATTCCTCAGACAAGGGTCACCTTTTTAGGTTTCCAAATAGATTCAGTGTCCATGACTCTGTCTCTAACAGACAAGAGACGTTTGAAATTGGCTGCAGCCTGTCGGCACCTTCAGTCTCAGTCATTCCCTTCAGTGGCTTTGTGCATGGAAGTTTTAGGCCTCATGACTGCAGCATCGGACGCGATTCCTTTTGCTCTTTTGCACATGAGACCGCTCCAGCTTTGCATGTTGAATCAATGGTGCAGGGATTATACAAAGATATTAAAGTTAATATCCTTAAATCAAAATATTCGACACTCTCTGACGTGGTGGTTAAATCACCAACGTTTAGTTCAAGGGGCCTCCTTTTGTTCTGCCAACCTGGACTGTGATCACTACAGACGCAAGTTTTTCAGGTTGGGGAGCTGTTTGGGGATCTCTAATAGCACAAGGGGTTTGGAAATCTGAAGAGGCGAGATCACCAATCAATATTTTAGAATTCTGTGCAATTTTCAGAGCTCTTCAGTTTTGGCCTCTGTTGAAGAGAGAACTGTTCATTTGCTTTCAGACAGACAATATCACAACTGTGGCATATGTCAATCATCAGGGTGGGACTCAGTCACCAAGCAATGAAAGAAGTATCTTGGATACTTGCTTGGGCGGAATCCAGCTCCTGTCTAATCTCTGCTGTGCATATCCCAGGTGTAGACAATTGGGAGGCGGATTATCTCAGCTGTCAGACTTTACATTCAGGGGAGTGGTCTCTCCATCCGGATGTGTTTTCTCAGATTGTTCAGATGTGGGGTCTTCCTGAGATAGATCTCATGGCCTCTCATCTAAACAAGAAACTTCCCAGATACCTGTCCAGGTTCAGGGATGTTCAGGCGGAAGCAGTGGATGCGCTGACACTTCCTTGGTGTTATCATCCTGCTTACATTTTTCTGCCTCTAGTTCTTCTTCCAAGAGTGATATCCAATATCATCATGGAACAATCGTTTGTGTTGCTGGTGACTCCAGCGTGGCCACACAGGTTTTGGCATGCGGATCTTGTTCGGATGTCCAGTTGCCAACCTTGGCTACTTCCATTAAGGCCGGACCTTCTGTCTCAAGGTCCATTTTTCCATCAGGATCTCAAATCATTAAATTTGAAGGTATGGAAATTGAACGATTAGTACTAAGTCATAGAGGTTTCTCTGACTCAGTAATTTATACTATGTTACAAGCTCGTAAATCTGTCTCTAGGAAGATTTATTATCGAGTTTGGAAGACCTACATTTCCTGGTGTTCTTCTCATAAATTTTCTTGGCATTCTTTCAGAATTCCTAGATTTCTACAGTTTTTTTTAGGATGGTTTGGATAAGGGTTTGTCTGCCAGTTCCTTGAAGGGACAAATCTCTGCCCTTTCTGTTTTATTTCATAGAAAGATTGCTAAACTTCCTGATATTTACTGTTTTGTACAGGCTTTAGTCATTAAATCAATTTCTCCTCCTTGGAGTCTTAATTTGGTTTTGAAGTCGTTACAGGCTCCTCCATTTGAGCCTATGCATTCTTTGGACATTAAATGACTTTCTTGGAAAGTGTTGTTCCTTTTGGCCATCTCTTCTGCTAGAAGAGTTTCGGAGCTATCTGCTCTTTCTTGTGAATCTCCTTTTCTGACTTCATCAGGATAAGGCGGTTTTGCGGACTTCATTTAAATTTTTGCCTAAAGTTGTGAAGTCTAACAACATTAGTAGAGAAATTGCTGTCCCTTCCTTGTGTCCTAATCCTAAGAATTCTATGGAAATATCCTTACATTCTTTGGATGTGGTAAGAGCTTTGAAATATTATGTTGAAGTTACTAAAGATTTCAGGAAGACTTTTAGTCTATTTGTTATATTTTCGGGTCCTAGGAAAGGTCAGAAGGCTTCTGCTATTTCCTTGGCTTCTTGGTTAAAGCTTTTGATTCATTCAGCTTATTTGGAGTCGGGTAAGTCCCCGTCTCAGAGAATTACAGCTCATTCTACTAGATCAGTCTCCACTTCTTGGGCTTTTAAGAATGAAGCTTCAGTTGAAAAGCAAAGCAGCAACTTGGTCTTCATTGCATACATTTACTAAATTCTACCGTTTTGATGTATTTGCTTCTTCAGAAGCAGTTCAGGCAGCTATTTCAGTTTGATTCTTCTGCTGATGTTTTAAGTTTTTCTTGTCATTAAAAGAATAAACTTATTATTTGGGTTGTGGATTATTCTTTCAGCGGAAAATGGCTGTTTTTTCTTTTATCCTTCCCTCTCTAGTGACTCTTGCGTGGAGTTCCACATCTTGGGTATTGATATACCATACGTCACTAGCTCATGGACTCTTGCCAATTGCATGAAAGAAAACCATAATTTATGTAAGAACTTACCTGATAAATTCTTTTCTTTCATATTGGCAAGAGTCCATGAGGCCCACCCTTTTTATGGTGGTTATGATTTTTTGTATAAAGCACAATTATTTCCTTTGTTGATGCTTTTTACTCCTTTCTTTATCACCCCACTACTTGGCTATTCGTTAAACTGAATTGTGGGTGTGGTGAGGGGTGTATTTATAGGCATTTTGAGGTTTGGGAAACTTTGCCCCTCCTGGTAGGATTGTATATCCAATACGCCACTAGCTCATGGACTCTTGCCACGTTTTTATGTATATATAAGAGCAGAAGTTATTTTTCTTTTGCTTAAAAAATCTTTTTGTAAAAGCTCTTTATATTTGAAGTGCATTAACAAGAAGTGTAGCTAATACATGGGTATTTATTGCAATTTGGCTATGAAAATGTGTGACCTGAAACGCGTTTGCATGTTTGGACTTGATGGGCTCTAAATACTGTTATTATTCCTATTTTTAATGAATTATCAAAAAAAATTCAAGTTTCACTACTTTTTCCAGATGCTACCCGGATTAATTTATTAGTTGGTTTATTCACAACATGGACAATTTTTTCCGAATTAAAGCGCATATTGAGTTTTTTTTTAAATGCTGTCTTTCAGATAAAGCATAGACCATTTTTATGTATTGTGTCCCTTTTAAATGTTACGTCTATTATACGTATATAAAATAACAATTGTTTTTTTTTTCTTGGTTTTTTTTTCTTGGTTTTTTTTTAGCCGTCGAATAATCCATGAGCTGGATATAAGAATTATCAGTACCATTGTGATCGTGAAAAGCATAATGACGCCGCTTTACTCACAGCCTCTATTTCTGAGTCACAGAATTAATTTGTTCAGAATAAGAACTAGATACTGTTCTGCTAAAGTGCCTGATATTAATCCTCCGAAAGAGGATTTAGGTGCAAGTGTAATGCAGCGATGGGGAGAAATTGGGAAAACAATGGCTAGAAATTCTATGCAGAGAATTTCCATCACTGCTAAAAATTGGTGGGATCGATATGAAGAGTTTGTGGGCATTGTAGAAGTGCGCGAGGCCCAAGGGAAAGTAGCAGAGGTAAAGTGTGCACAGTTAGTGTCCTGTGTGTGTTTATATGTGTGTGTGTGTGTGTGTGTGTGTGTGTGTGTGTAGGTATATGTGTATATGTATGTATGTATATGTGTGTATGTGTGTGTGTATATATGTATATATATATATATATATATATATATATATATATATATATATATATATATATATATATATGTATATATGTGTGTGTATATATATATATGTATGTATATATGTGTGTGTATATATATATATATATGTGTGTATATGTGTGTGTGTATATATATATTTATATATATATATATATATATATATATATATATATTTATATATATATATATATATATTTATATATATATATATGTGTGTATATATATGTGTGTGTATATATATATATATATATATATATATGTATGTATATATATATATATATATATATATATATATATATATATATATATATATATATATATATATATATATATATATATATATATATATATATATATATATATATATATATATACACATACACCACACACACTTACTAGATAATTATACAGGTAGCAATTTTGCTTTTTTTATTTTTAATGAAAGGGGTATGGTTAGAATTAAAGGAACGTGAAACAACAAATTTTTCTTTCATGATTTAGGTAGAACATACAATTTTAAATAACTTTCCTGTTTACTTCTATTATAAAATTTCATTCTCTTGGTATCATTTGTTGAAGAAGCAGCAATGCACTACTGGTTTCTAACTGAACACATGGGCTAGCCAATGACAATTGGTATATATGTGCAACCACCAATCAGCAGCTAGAACCTAGGTTATTTGCTGCTCCTGAGCTTACCTAGATAAACCTTTCAAAGGATAACAAGAGAAGGAAGCAAATTAAATAATAGTAAATTGGAAAGTTGTTCAAAATTGTATGCTCAGTCTAAATCATAAATGTCTAATTATGACTTTACTGTCCCTTTAAACTTTCATGATTCAGACAGAAGTAAAGTGGAAAGTCTTTTAAATCTGCATGCTCTATTATTAAATGTACTTTGTTCCCTTGTTATCGTTTGTTGAAAAGCATGACTGTAGGCTCAGGAGCAGAAATTCACTACTGAGTGTTAGCTACTGATTGGTGGCTGCATATATATATGCCTCTTGTCATTGGCTCACCCAGTGCTAGTTCCCAGCAGTGCTCCTTCAACAAAGAATACCATGAGAATGAAGCAAATTTGAAAATAGAAGTAAATCTAGAAGTTGTCTAAAAAAGTATGCTTTGTCTGAATCATAAAATAAAACAAATGTGTTTATGTCCCTTTAAGGTCTTAAAGGGAAGGTAAACTTGAGCGTACTCGCTCAAGTCATAGGATATCATTTAAAAAATTAGCTAGACTTTAATTCATGAAATCTGAAATTTATACAGATCTTCTTAGATATTTCCATTTTAATGAAAGAACAATAACTGCCGTTCCTCCGCCCGCCATAGTCTTCAGTTGATTGACAGATGACTCATCTGCAATCAACGCACGCATTTCTTCAATAGAATGCCCGAGAAAGGACCCAGAGTACCATGGGTTACATGTGCCTAAAACATATTTTGAAAATGTGACACATTCTTGTCAGTGCTATTGTTATAGTGATATGCAGCTTAGTGGAGGGGCTTATTCTGCCACCTACAATTTTGTTTTTGTATTCTTTAAAATGTTTCTCCATATCCCGCAGGCGGAGAAGGATTTCATGGTTGCCCGTGGTATAGTGAGAGAGGCTCGTGATAGCTTAGAAGCCCAGCAGCTGAAACTGAAGGAAGTTCGAGATCGTCTGGACAGAGTGTCCAGAGAGGATGTCCAGTATTTGGAGCTGGCAACTATGGAGCATAAATTGCTGCAGGTATGTGGATAGGATACCAGATCATGTGCTCCAGAGAGTTCATTTAAAGGGCAGACAGAAAACAATCCAGAGTTATAAAAAATTATCATAATTAAGGGCTAGATTACAAGTGGAACGCTAATTTAACATGCGTCCGTAAATGGTCAAATTTGCCCGTTTATGGTGGTGCACATTAAATAACCAACCATTACAAGTGTCTGGTTAATGCTACCACAAGCTCTTTGTAGCACTTTGTGCCTCGAAAATTAACCAGAGGTCAGACCTCTGGTTAATTAAAAAAAATGTCCCCAATCGGCCCCCAAATAAAGTGTATTGTTCCTTTCTTAATGTAAAAAATATGACCATTTTTTATTAAAACTGCACAAAGCTGTTTTAAGGGGTTAAAGTGAGTGTATGTGGGGTGTTAGAAAAAAACGGCACTGAAAAGTGCCATTACATTGCAGTCTATGGGGACTGTGATTATACTGTAAATATATGTGTATATACACAAATAAACACATAAATATATATGTATAATGTGTATTTGTTTATACGCACAAACAGATAATAGCCAGCAGGACACTTCAGCAAATAAAGACTAAGTGCAGAGTCCACAAACCATTAAAGTGAATGTAAAGTTGAATGAATGAGTGGCCGGTTTTTAAAAATACTATTAAAAACAGGGACACTTAATTAATTGAACTTTACATTGCAGCATTTTTATTTAAATACCTTTTTCTTTAGCAAACCCGGACCGGCGATCCTCAGCCCGCAGCTCCTCTGTACTTACCTCAGCAATGATGAAACCGGCTTCCAGAGCACTCCAGAGCGTCCAGCTTGTGAGGCCACGCCATGATTGGAGGAAGGAGGTTTCGTCATTGAGGTGCTAAGTACAGCATGAGAAGCGGGCAGAGGATCGCCGGTCCGGGTTTGCTAAAGAAAAAGGTATTTTATAAAAAAAAACGCTGCAATGTAAAGTTAAATGAATTAAGTTCCCCTGTTTTTTATAGTATTTTTAAAAAACGGCCACTCATTCATTCAACTTTACATTCATTTTAACTCGAAGAATAACCATTGCATTCTTCTTAGAAAGTGTTTACAGCAATACAAGTAAATGCCACATCAGTGGGCAACATGCCAACCAGTTAGCTGTCAAAGCTACAAAATAAAGCAGGAGACAAGAGCATGTCGGTAAGTAAGGCATATTCCAGGATGCCATGACACTAATTTATTAAAACAACTTGTGAGTATTTCGGCAGCGATTCTCGTCTGTTTCATATAGTCCTGCAACTCCCTGCACATAGAGCCTGAAAATAAAATAATTGGAAACAGCAGCAGCTATTCAACCAAGACCTGAAGTTTTATTAATTAGATTTCCTTCGACCAGGCCTTGGCTAATCCGATAAATAACATTACGTACAACATGTGTTATCTGTCTACAATTGTATTAGATGTATCATTATACTAAACATAGTCTTATCTTCCCCTCATGTCCTGTAATATGCTCTGTATAACATGGTACTGGAAAACTGATTTCTAGATTAACCCTCGCTGTGCCTCACTGTTGTAAGGAGAAGTTGTACTTTGAATGAAATGGGTAATGAGTAAACTAGTTGATTGGTAACTAGATAGTAAAGAATTAAGCTGTGGCTTTTAGGTAACCTAGTGAAAATATTCCTTAATTTATATTTATTTAATGGCCATTCATTAATTTTGCCTGAAATCGTTGTAATTTTAGCATTTCTGATAGGCCGGTTATGCCACTGCTTTCCATAGCGTTACCTTGCACTATATAAAATTGCATTGCCACTGACCCGCACAAGGATAAGGACAAGGGTTTGGTAGTACTAGATATGCCGGGTTACACAAACGTCCTGCGGTAACGAAAGCAAACTCCTGCTATTTATATTCATATTGGCTACTTTATTTCAAAGGGAGTAGGAAGAATGGAACGCTTTAATCCACATTAAAGGGATACTAAACCTAACATTTTTCTTTCATGATTCAGATAGAGCATACAATTTTAAGCAACTTTCTAATTTACTCCTATTATCAATTTTTCTCTTTGTTCTCCAGGGTTCAGCACTCTGGACAGCATTTATCCACCAATCAGCAAGGACAACCCAGGGTTTGAACCAAAAATGGGCCGGCATCTAAACTTACATTCTTGCTTTTCAAATACAGATAGCAAGAGAATGTTGCTTAAAATTGCATGCTCTATCTGAATCATGAAAGATAAAATTTTGGTTCAGTGTCCCTTTAATAACCCTTAAATTATCCCTTTAAAGGGCCATAATAGTCAAAATATGACATTCTCTAATTTTGTTAGTGCATTAAATTTTAAGAGGACTGACCTAGCACTAACGTGTGTTTTAATTCCCCACAAAGTGGTTACACACACAGTAAAATTACCTTTCAGGACCCGCGGATCACTGTTGATCTCGATTGGCTCAGCGTCGTTGGTCACATTACTCAGATGTGTAACCAGCAATGCTGATTGGATCAGCAGCTGTTTCCATTTGAGACCAGCAGTGCAGTTCAGCTAACCCTACTACATGCAACAAAATGATTTATTAGAACAGAGCAGGAGTTCATTTACATGTGTCTTCTAATTGGCCACAGTAAAGACCAGGTAAATATTCTTAAGTGGGTTTTCAAAGTGCTTTGTCCCTGGATTGCTCTGTTTTTGTAAAACACTGGAAAGTTTGCCAACATGAACATTTTAGATGCATGTAAAATAATTATTATTTTGTATGCAGATCTTTTGTTTGCTTCTTTTTTGATAGGATACTTTTTGTATGAACATTTAATAAAAAAACAATATATTGTCCCTTTTAAGAGTCATTACTAAGGTAATGCAAGCCCTGTTATGTAACCATAAAAATGTCTGTAAAATAAAATACACCAACCTCACTAAACGGTGGTAGGTGTTAAGAAATGGTGATTCAACAGCCAATCAGGCAGACATAAAATTTTGCTAAAATATGTATATGGACATGGTTTTTTACTTGACTTAATTGGACCCAAATCTTTTAGCCTTTTTGGTACTTTTTATAGTTTATTAAAAATTCTTATCATTGTACTTTTTTAACAAATAATTTATGAGATATTCACTGCATGCTTGAATGACATAGTGATGTAATTATATTAGAACAAAATACTGCTAAAATATTTGTTGCTTAAAAAAATCCTGCCAGATTTCTGTTCAAATTTAACAATTGTTACTTAATCCAAGTTATTTTACTTTATTGTAATATAAAATATTTTAAGAAATACATAGTAAAAAAAACATTGCAATATACTAGTATTAGTTATGTTGTCCCCATTTCCTGTCATTTAACTCTGAAAATTTTAGTTTTTTTCAGAATTTGAGAATTGGAAGTGTACACTGCAGACTTCTTAAAAGGACAGTGTACGGTAAAATAGTTTTCTCCTAAATGTTGTTTCCTCCAATTACTTGTTATATCAGCTGCAGAGTTTAAAATGTATCAGAAATGTGTTCATTTATGTATATTTTTGTATATGAAATAGCGGTTTCTGCTAATTGAAACCACAACCAAATACAATGATCTGATAGTGTTGGGTTAAAATACCTGTCTAAATATGTACACAAAGTCCTCCTTATCTTCTTTGTTACTGTTTACTCAAAGGCCAATACTTAGGGCTTAATGATAGATTACTTGAAGGAAAATGGGAGAAAAAGAGAGGCGCTTGTGTGTACCAGTCAGAACAAAACAAAGATTGAATAAATCCAAAACAGGGTACTCACATTTTTCAATAGCACTCATACAGTGCTATCAGGCATATACTGGGTAATCGCAGCAACCCAGCTTGCTTGAATTCCAACGTGTATACAGGAACACTTGTACTTTAAATCCTTGGAACAGGATCACAGGAACAGCTCCAGCAGCAAGAGGCCAGAAGGCCAACAAATTCAATCCCCAATAGGGAAATAGGTGAATGGTGGTGGGTGTATAAAGAGATCAGTAAAGGTTCCAATAAAGTTAAAAATAGAATTTATTTAAAATAATAAAAACAGGAACCAACAGGCAGGGCATATAATAACCCTCCTTGTACACATGCAACACGTTTCTCAGCACCAACGCTGTTTCATCAGGCATGCTGAGAAACGCGTTGCATATGTACAAGGAGGGTTATTATATGCCCTGCCTGTTGGTTCCTGTTTTTATTATTTTAAAAAAATTATATTTTTAACTTTATTGGAACCTTTACTGATCTCTTTATACACCCACCACCATTCACCTATTTCCCTATTGGGGATTGGATTTGTTGGCCTTCTGGCCTATTGCTGCTGGAGCTGTTCCTGTGATCCTGTTCCAAGGATTTAAAGTACAAGTGTTCCTGTATACACATTGGAATTCCAGTAAGCTGGGTTGCTGTGATTACCCAGTATGTACCTGATAGCACTGTATGACTGCTATTGAAAAATGTGAGTACCCTGTTGTGGATTTATTCAACCTTTGTTTTGTTTTGATTGGTACACACAAGTGCCTCTCTTTATCTCCCATTTTCCTTCTAGACGTCAGTCCATTTTTGATGTGAGGAGAGAGCAGCTCTACTGATTTAATCTGTTTTGCTGAATGGATCCTTCGCTATTTCCTTGATCTGGATCTATCATTGGGACCTTGTGCCTCAAAAGGGACTATTTGGTTATATATAGATAGATAGATAGATAGATATATATATATATTTTATATCTGCATATTTATTGCTATATACATTTTTGGGTTGATATTTGATATTGTGCGCCCCCTATCAGGATCTCTGTATTGAGATTCTACTTGTTATGATAATCGATTACCCTGCTTGGAGAGAAATTATAGTGTAGACTTTCCCAGGGGCTGAATTCACTGAATGCTCAAAGTAAAAGGATGGAACCTAGAAGTCCCAGAGAGATGAGAAATGCCACCCGTAAAACTCTCTGCTCAGGTGAGATAATCTAAAATTATTCTTAACACTGCTAGAACTCTCACAAGATTTTAGATAGGCTTATTTTGCTATACTTCTCTAAGGGGCATTTCTGTATATGAAGGAGAAACAAGCCCAGTGCAATATAACGCTCCATGACATGACAGTTCTGCTGCATTTACACTTTGTGCTTTTGTATTTTAAATTACTTTATACTTCAGATTGGGCCCTTTCAGTATTATTGCATTTAAGCTTTACACTTTCTCTTCTGTGATTTTACAAATTATCATTATGTTTTTAAGGTTTATCTGTTACTTTAACAAATCACTATTCTCTGTATATTTCTCTGTATCTTTTACAAACTACATTGCACTTTGTATTTGTTTTATGTAAAATAAAACACAGTTTCAGAAAGTGGGAGGGACAGGGTAGTTCCCTGGGCTGAACAGGGGAGATCCCAGGTTATGTATGAAGCTCTTTCACAAGTCTTATGAAATAATGTAAGTATTTTAAACAAGCTGGTCTCACAATACACTTATGTAACTGACGGAAAACTAATATATACTAAACAAGAGGCAACTGCAAGTTTAATTGTAGTGAAAACTTTTCATTTTAATTTGTACTTGCTTCAAACTGAGCCTTTGTCAGTCCCAGGTGTACCCCTGTTAACTCTTCTCTCCGCTGTAAAAGTCTCTATCCCACAGTGTCTCGTTACTTTATATTGGAGGCATCTCTTATCTCTCTGGGGGCTGCCAGGTTCCGTCCTTTTTCTTATATAATTCAGCGATTTCATCCCCTGTGAAGTCTGCACGATAATCTCTCTCCAAACTAAAGAATCTTTGATCATCTGACCCATAGAAACTACATGTATACTCTATGAACGTGTGCATATTCTCAGTAGGAGCGGGTGCCTCAAAAAGTATGTATATAAAAAGAATGAGCAACATTTGTTAATAGATTTAAATTTGAAAGTCTGTTAAAACTGCATGTTCTTTATGAATAATGAAAGTTTAAAGGGACAGTCAACACCAGAATTTTTGTTGTTTAAAAAGAAAGCTAATCCATTTATTACCCATTCCATAGTTTTACACAACCAACACAGTTATAATAATAATACACGTTTTACCTCTGTAAATTGTATCTAAACTTCTGCTGACTGCCCGCTTATTTTATTTCTTTTGACAGACTTGCATTTTAGCCAATCAGGGCTCACTCCTAGGTCACTTCACTTGCATGAGCTCAATGTTATCTATATGAAACACATGAACTAATGCCCTCTAGTGGTCAAAATGCATTCAGATTAGAGGCAGTCTTCAAGGTCTAAGCAATTGGCATATAAACCTCCTAGGTTTAGTTTTCAACTAAGAATACCAAGAGAACAAAGCAAAATTGGTAATATAAGTAAATGGGAAGTTGTTTAAAGTTACATGCCCTATTTAAATCATGAGGGTTTTTTTTGGACTTGACTGTCCCTTTAATTTTTATTTTAGTGTCCCTTTAAAGATGCATATAAATATACAAAGTTGAGCCTAATTTGTTATAGTTACTCAAACTGTCAAAGCATAATCATAATTTGTAAATTCCTAATCTTACAGTGCTGTATACAGAATATAAATGCATTAAATACAAAGTAAAAAGCAAAGTTTAAATGTAATACAACTTAATCTGAAGTGTAAAGTAATATAAAATACAAAGCACAATGTGTAAATGCAGCATAACTGTCTTGCAGTGTTTTATTGCACGGGCCCTGTCTCTCCTTAACATACAGAAATGCAGGGAATGTCCCTTAGAGAACTATAGTAAAATCTGCCTTTTAAGAATCCAATGAGGGATCTTGCAGTGATGGAGGATCATCTTATATCATCTGATCTGAGTGAAGAGCTTTGGAACATCAGGCCGTCAGAACAAAGGAAACATGAACATTTTAGTACCTCTCTATCACAGCCCCCCTCTGGGAACATTTTATCTAAACCTTTTTTTTTTGTAACCAGAACTTAAAGGGATCTAAAACCCAAACAATGTTCTTTCATGATTCGTACAGCATACAATTAAAAACAGCTTTCCAAATTACTTTGATCTAATTTTGCTTTGTTCTCTTGATATTCTTTGTGGATAAGAATATGTAGGTAGTCAGGATCTGGGTGTTATCTGTTGATTGGTTGCTCCACATGTATGCATCTTTTCATTGGTTTATGCTAGTTACCAGTAGTGCATTGCTGCATCTTTAATAAAGGATACCAGGAAAATGAAGCAAAATTGATAATAGAAGTAAACTGGAAAGTTGTTAAAATTTGCTCTATCTGAATAATGAATTGTTTTTTGGGTGTCATGTCCCTTTTAAGTTCAGAAATGTTCAGTATGGGTGTGGATACAACAGGCAAAATCATCTATTTCAAATTAAAAAATAAAGGTGCAGGAGCTATTTGTAAACAATTGAATACACTCCAGCAGATAAAATGGATACTTGGGAACACATTAAAGGGGAGAGTAGAGCCTCAGTAGAGCTAGATAGATAATACAAAACAATTACAAGCGGTGTATGTCCTTTTAAAACCCTTTTTTGTTAGCAGTGCTTTGCAGTAGGGTTTTTATTTATCTATGTATGTTTTATCTCAGGAAGAAAAAAGGTTGAGAGCATCCTATGTCTTCTCAGAAGAAAGTGAAAGAGAGAAGTTTTCCCTCTTTTCTGCTTCTGTGAGGGAGAGTCATGAGAAGGAGAGAACAAGAGCAGAACGGACAAAGAACTGGTCCGTTATCGGGTCTGTGTTGGGAGCAGTCATTGGTGTAATGGGATCAACATACATTAACCGAGTCAGGCTACAGGAACTAAAGTCTTTGCTGCTAGAAGCGCAGAAGGGGCCAATCAGCTTGCAGGCGGCTATTCATGAGCATGCGTCTGTGCATCAGTCCCAGCAAAAGGACCTCCGTGATCTCATTGCAGCCTTTACCAATATGCTGCCAAGTTCATCGGACCAAGACACAGAGAAGGGGTTCGTTGCTCTGCCAGTAAATACTCGACCTGCAGAGGGTGTGGATCCAGTTCTGGTCGCAGTAAAGGAAAACTTGGCACAAACAAAGAAAACTGAAAAATTCTTGGAGAGTTTGGAAAAGCAGTATGGCAACCTGGACAAGACTGTCTGCAAAATAGCGACTGATGTACAGAACGTAAAAGCCAGGGTTTTCCCTCAGCTGTCTGAAAGAACCATTAACTCCTTCACTCAAGTTGAAGAAGGTCATACCGGGCAGTTGCAGAGTGTTGTACAGGAACTGACTGAAGTCGAGCAAAGGCTCGGAATTCACATCAACAGGAATTCCATTTACAGCACTGCTTTAACATGCACAGTATTTGCTGTAACTCTTCCCATATTATACATTTTATTGAAAGGAAATTAGATGACATAATAAAATCTATTAAAATTTTATAACTAGATATTGTTATTTTTAAAAATTTATATTGTTTTATTAAAATAATTTTCATTAAAGGACCGTTTAAATAAAGTAGAATTTCATAAACAAATGTATGTACTAAATACAACATAACACTTTGAAATTCAAATAAGCAGAAGTTGTTCTAACAAAATGTAAAGTTTACTTTTTTATTTCCCTGCCTCTGCATCATGTGACACCTATCAGCCAATCACAGATTCATTTATGTATATTATGTGAACTCTCACATGCTCAGTAGGAGCTGGGGACTGAGAAAGTGTGTGTATAAAATGACTGCACAATATTATAATGGAAGTAAATTGTAAAGATTTTTAAAATTACATGTTCTACCTGAATCATGAATCAAGTTTACTTTTCACTTTAGTGTCCTTTTTTACAAATCTTTGTGTATTTACTAAATACAAGTTTCTTGCACACTGTTAAATGTTTAATTATGTTTAGTAAGAAAAGGTTTTTAACCCTTTGAGTGCTAATGACGGCTCAGAGCCGTCATGAGCACTCTCCCACCTTGAGGGAGATCTGGGGGCTCCTTACTGCTCCTACCCCGGCGATCGTGCCTGTAGAGTGACAGGCATCGCCGGGGCTTCACGTGATGCGCGGTGACGTCACGCGCAATTGCGTGATGACGTCACCGCACAACTTTATTCTTAACAATGTTAAGTATAGGAGGAGGGGGCATGGTGCTTAGAAGCCTGTATCTCAGGCATCTAAGCATCTACAGACCCCCAAGACCCATTGTTGGAAAGGTAATCGCCTCTGTAAAAAAAAAAAAAAAAGTTAAAAAAAAGTTTTCAAAAATGTAAAAAATTATAATGAAAAAAAATATTAGCACCCAGGTGGGAAATGGCTTAGCAGCCAAAGGGTTAATATACTTTCATTATTGACTTTGTCCCCTTCACCCACGGCAAAATACTATTTTCCTTCTTAATATAAGGAGAGTCCACGGTATCATTCCTTACTGTTATTATTATTATTATTATTATCGGTTATTTGTAGAGCGCCAACAGATTACTGTTGGGAAATACTGAACCTGGCCACCAGGAGGCGGCAGAGACACACCAGCCAAAAGCTTAATTACCTCTCCCACTTCCCCCATCCCTCAGTCATTCTTTGCCTTTTGTCACAGGAGGATGGCAGAGAAGTGTCAGAAGATTTCAGAGTAGTTCCTTAGGAGGGGTATCTGCCTTTTGATATGGGACTGGAGTTTTAAGTAGTCTTGTCAGCCTCTCAGTGAGAGCATTGACGAAAGTAAGAGTCTGGAGATGCAGGGAGAGTCTTTCTTCGAACCCATCCAGACTGCCTGCTAACAACTCCTTAAGCAATCAGTGTTGATGAGTTTCACTGCCTGCTCCTTTTCTTCTCAAAAGTCCATGTCGGGAGCGATGCTACAAGACTGTCACACTTGAGAGGCTGTGTTTCTGTTCCACAGCATGGATTCTGGTAAGGTCGTTTCAATTTTTACATATATTGAAAACGCTAGAAGACGGGGTCACAGTGTGGCTCCTTTTATCTTAATAGAATCATGGGTTAATATCTCCTGAGGGTGATTATTGAACAAATGTGTTGCTTTGATTTTATGCTGCTTTATGTGTGAGATTTTATTGGGCTCATAGACTGTTTGTTATGTGGCTGGAACACACAGGTTTTTACTTTCACTTTGAACGCTGCACAGCTTGTAGCTTGGCACGCTTTTTCTCATAGCAGGGGCGGTCCTGCCGTGCGCACCACATGACCGGGAGTGGTCTCACTTTCATTTCCTCTTTCCTGACCAAGCTGGCTGCCGGAGAAGACTCTTTTTCTCTGTATTGTCTGGGTCTAGGAGGTGGTGAGTACCCCAGCCATTGGGAGTATAAAGGTGCCGTTTTTGGGAGAAATAAAAAGATTGTTTTATTCTGTGTCCTACTGTCATTAGCTTAAGCTATGGAGGATTCTGATATTTTCTTGAGGGTACTTCCTCTATTCCTAATAGTAATACCTGTTTATATTGTGAGGAGGCCTTGATATGCCCGCCCTCTCAACTATGTTCCACATGCCTTAACAACGTTCTTATGTCAAAGGTTAACCCTTTTAGTACCACTGAGCCGTCCACCTCTGAGGATTCGCCGTCCCATGAGGTGCATACCCATCAGTCATCTCTCTCACCACATGCAGCTTCCCATAGCAAGCCTGATCCTCCATCTGAAAGGAAGCCTTTTACCATCAGGTTTTACAGCGCAGTTAAAGACAACTGTGTCTGAGGCCCTCAGTGCTTTACCTCACCCTGCCAAGCGCAAGCAAAAGTTTAAACATAGCTCTTTTGCCCAGGGGTCATCAAGTAATTTATTGGATTTATCTGTTTTTCAAGTATCCGGCTTCAGAAGGTGAACATTCTGGGTTGGACTCTGCTACCTCTAATCCTCCTGCTGTGGAGGAACCCGCCTTTAGGTTTAAGATTGAGCACTTACGTTTTCTTCTAAAGGAGGTCCTGTCTACATTAGAGGTTACAGAGGCCAACCTGCCTGATGAACCTTTGATTCCTAAATTAGACAGTTTACGAGGACAGGGTAGTGCAGTTAACTTTTCCTGTTCCTATAAAAATGGCGAACATTATTAAAAACGAGTGGGATAGAATTGGAACTTCCTTTTTCCTTCGTCTTCCTTTAAGAAATTATTCCTGGTCCCGGACTCTCAATTGGAGTTGTGGGGTTCTGTCCCTAAGGTGGATGGCGCTATCTCCATGCTGGCCAAACGTACTACTATTCCTCTTGAGGATAGCTCATCATTCAGAGAGCCGATGGATAAGAAGATGGAAACCTTTCTAAGAAAAATGTTTCAATATACAGGATATTTGTTTCAACTGGCAGCGGCTGTTGCCTCGGTTGCTGGAGCTGCGGCCTACTATTGCGATTTGATCAAGGTAGAGGGTCCCCTTGACGTTATCCAGGAAAGAATTAAAGCATTGAGAATTGCTAATTCTTTTATCTGTGTTGCAAAAATGCAGATTATTTTCCTAAATGTTAAGGTGTCTGGATATTCAGTTCGGACCCGTAGGGCTCGCTGGCTGAAGTCCTGGTCTACGGACATGACTTCTAAGTCCAGACCTCTCACCATCCCTTTTAAGGGAAAGATTTTATTTGGTCCAGGCCTGGACTCCTTCATCTCCATGGTTACAGAGGGGAAGGGTGCCTTCCTACCGCAGGATAAAAGGAGCAAGTCTAAGGGACAGAGTTCTATTTTTCGTTCTGAGAAATCCCAACGACAACAGTCCTTTAAGCCCGAGCAGGCCAAGAGTACATGGAATATACAACTGTTGATAACACCTAGGTGTCCAACACTAGGGGGCGCTATAATATGGTAGATAAAATTGGGCGAATTATCAATACAAAGTATATGGATCTATCTCATGTGTGACAATCTGTGAGTATAGTTTAATTATAATAGGTAAGTTATCACAATGTAACCTATATAGGTAGTATACATATACATAAATAACAGATATACAACCAGATGATTTCAGTCATAAGCACCAGTTGTTAGTAAAACACTTAGCTGAGTCTTTATGGGGGTTTATGACACAAGTTCCAAATATCAAAATTGTCCTGGTATATTCATCATTTGTAGTAACTCATCCGAGTATGACAATCCAAATGTAGCCAGTGAAAATCAATTCAGAAGATAATGAGCAGCTCCTCTCATGGATAGACAGCAAAAAACAGGAATCTGTGAAAAGGATCACAAAGAGAGAGGGCGCCTCCTAGTGCAACACATTGCGTAAGTAGTAATAAAACAGATCTTGTAATAAAATGATAGTCACAAATGGAGCAGCACCAATGTGCTAATTGACACAAGCTGGGGAATCACAGTGACCCAGCTACACTGATCCTGCAATAGGATGTTGGGATCCAGGATATCCAAGTGGTGTGGTAGGTAAGACAGGATCAGGCTTCCATATAATACAACATATTTATTAAAGGGACAGTCTACACCAGAATTTGTATTGTTTTAAAAGATAGATAATCCCTTTATTACCCAGTCCCCAGATTTGCATAACCAACACAGTTATAATAATATACTTTTAACCTCTGTGATTATCTTGTATCTAAGCCTCTGCAAACTGCCCCTTTTTGCAGTTCTTTTGACAGATTTGCAGTCTAGCCAATCAGTAATGGCTCCCAGATAACTTCACGTGCACGAGCACAGTGTTATCTATATGAAATACGTGAACTAACACCCTCTAGTGGTGAAAAACTGTTAAAATGCAATCTGAAAGAGGTGGGCTTCAAGGTCTAAGAAATTAGCATATGAACCTCCCAGGTTAAGCTTTCAACTAAGAATACCAAGAGAACAAAGCAAAATTGGTGATTAAAGTAAATTGGAAAATTGTTTAAAATTACATGCTCTTTCTGAATCATGAAAGTTTATTTTGGCCTAGACTGTCCCTTTAAAATGGTTGATAAAAACAAAAGGGTGTAAGGACTTCACCCAAAGACATAAAAACAAATGTTGTAACAGATTGCAACGCGTTTCTCAGCCCAACTGGCTGTTTCCTCAGGCATCTGTTCAACTAATGGAAGCTCTGGCTTTTAAAACTGTAGGTAAGCCTGATAACCCCTCCCACCACTTGTTTCAGCAATTATACTTAATTAACAATTGACTGAAGCATCAAAGTCCTGCATATATTGGATATAACATTTTACATAGAAAACAAACTATTATTATACATGATACCAAACACCCAAAAGATCATCATTACATTGTTGCCTCATAGTAAACCATTAAAAATTAAATATAGATACAATAAAAGAACATAGTAACGTGGCTCCACAAATAAAATATACAATAAACAAATGGTTGGCTCCATAGAGATGGATGTTTGTGCACATTTTTACAAGATTGTACTATTCCACTCTCTTTGAATCAGTCAAAGCCTTGATAATTATGTTATGATAATATATGTGCAAACCTTAAAGCTAACCAATATCTAGGGACAATAGGTTTTCAACTGATACATTTATATATCCTTTTTATGTTTTTTTATTTTTCACAATCTAAGTGCAGTTTTTTGTGTTCAATCATTCTATGATACACTATATGTTGGGGTTGTTAATGTTTCATAAAAGACTATTAGCGTAGTTGGAAAAGGTACCTTATTTACAAACTGATGTAGGTTTGTTAACCGATTGTAGCTCCGTTTGTTAGTGCAATGACACCTTACTCTGAACTATGGCATGATCAGAGGGGTGTGTCAGTAAATGATAGGAAGTGCGTGATTGGGTATACACCTTAGGAGGATGTGAAACAAAAAATGAGAGTTAATGCGCGATTGGGTATGTCTTTGAGAAATGTCCACGTCCTGTGGGGTGTGTGAGCTCGTCATCAAGACCTTGTGTAGTGTATCACTGAGTGCGTGATATTAGAGAATACGCTATAACCATACATGTCCAGGTGATCTAAAGATCTGTACGCTCCTCACCTGTATCTTGCCACCAAGGCCAAAGCACCTGTGAAGGGAGAACATTGAGTCCCTGCCACTTTTATATTGCTCCAATATGTGAGACTGAAACATAGCACAGTATATCAATACCAAAATAAAAAGGTTGGTCATTGACAACAAAAACTATTTGTAGATGATCCATTTATATAGCCCATCTGGGAGTGTTTTAGCTACAATGTATACGCTTTGCTTATTTATTTATTTTAAGAACATTATACTCCTAACCAAGCCCCAAAGTGTCAGATGTATACACCAGTTTACAGAATCATGCTGACTCCTGTTTATATAATCTGTCTTTTCATATACAGGGAGGGGGGAGTGTGTGTTCTTGTTTACTCAGCCCCTTTCACTGGGTGTCCCAGACTAACCTCATCAACAGTGCTAAACTGGGATTTTCTAAGTAAGTTTTTAAACGGTTTTATATTGGATATTTATATCAGAATCTGCATATTCTTCTTTATAGCAGTGTCTATTTCATGCAGTTATATGAAAAATTGTGTATACTGTCCCTTTAATTATTATTTATTTGTATAGCCCCGCCCAATTCCGTAGCGCTGGGTACAATGATAGGGGTATACAATGACAAGGATTTGTGATAAAATACAAAACATAACAGAACTAAATAAATCTAGTACAGGTGGAAGAGGGCCCTGCTCCAGAGAGCTCACAGTTTACAGGTTTAGGGTGCAGAGACATAAGGTTTGGGTAGCGTGTCACATTGGTTGTTGTTGCAATGAGTCAGGCAGTTCATGTATTAGTTTGCTTAGGATGAGAGATGGTAAGCCTCTCTAAAAAGGTGGGTTTTCAAGGAGCGTCTGAAGCTATACAAGGTTAGAGACAGTCTTATGAAGTGGGTAGAGAGTTCCAGAGGACAGGAGGTGCACGTGCGAAGTCTTGGAGACGGGAGTGGGACATAGAGATAACGGGAGTGGAGAGACGTAGGTCAGAGGTTGATTGAAGAGGGTGGGATGGGGAATATTTCATGATGAGAGAGGAAATATAGTTGGGAGTTACAGTGTTGAGTGCTTTGTAAGTTAGGGTTAATACTTTAAATTGTTTTCTGGAGTGTATGGGGAGCCAGTGTAGAGACTGGCAGAGCGGAGCAGCTGATGTAGATCGGCGACTTAGGTGGATGAGTCTAGCAGAAGCATTCATAATAGATTGGAGGTAGGAGAGGCAGTGTTTTAGAAGGCCATTTAAAACTAGATTGCAATAATCAATGCGTGACAAAATGAGGCAATTAATAAGTATTTTTGTAGTTTTTTGAGTAAGGAAGGGACGAATTCTGGAAATGTTGCGTAGGTGTGAATGGCAGGATTTGGTAAGTTTTGAGTCAATGTGAGTTCTGAATCAAGTGTAACCCCATGACAGAGGACCTGGGGTGAGGTGTGGAAAATAGAGTCTCCATCCGTCAGAGAAATGTCAGGTGTTGGATGTCTCGAAGAGGGGGGAATAAGAAGCAGCTTGGAGGTAGTGTGAAGACATCCAAGAGGAAATTGCAGAGAGGCAGTTGAAAATCTGGTTAAGTAAAGAGGGAGAGATATTAGGAGAAGAAAGATAGATTTGGGTATCATCAGCATCTAAGTGGTACTGGAATCCAAAGGAGGGTATACATTTTCCAAGGGAGGATGTATAGAGAGAGAAAAGCAAGGGACCCAAGACATGATTATTCAAACTATAACTGTAAATTGTAATTTCTATTTGGGTCTTCATATTTATACAGTCTTGTATATAATATTAGTGGGTAGCAGATGTATATACTGGTTCCCACATTTTTAGATGCCAACCCTACACACAAAGGTGGCTCCAATCTTCATTTAAAAATTCTTGAAGAATTTTCTTTGCAGTTTGCAGATTCTAGTATGGAACAGGCTAATCCCTTATAAAAAAAAATCTATTTTTTTTTTCTCTAAACTACAATCAACATATTTTCTTTGTCTGCCCAAGGACCCTTGGGAATTGTGTGCTGTATAAACATTATTGTATAAAGATAATGCCGCTGAGATAAGACCCATCCAAGAGTTAAATATGTATCATGGCACATAGCCATAAATTGTTTTTTATCTAAAGGGTTGATTGAGTCGATGCAGTGTTTAGAGCAGCTATAAATATCACTATAACTAAGTCCAGACGGTTTCTATAACAACATGATGGTGCTGTGACTATTATAATCTGGGTAGAAAATATATGCCTTGGCATGTAGTGGCAAATATAAATGAGAAATGCACCCCATATTGTAAAAAAAAATTAGAGGACTGGCTCTGTTGTGCACTCACATTGGCTTCTGTAAGATGCTGAGTATGTATATAAAAGCTTATACTACTGAAGTTTGTAAATTGCCTAAGGAAACTGCCACGCTTCTGCCGTGAAACACGTTGTGAGGTTAATAAGTATTATTATTTTAAATTATCATTGCAAGATATATATATATATATATATATATATATATATATATATATATATATATACATTATAATGATTATATAGCATTTATAGGACGATCCTGCCTTGGTGTTTTTTTTTATTCTTGGGTGACACTTTGAGTCCCTGATTGGGGCAGTTGTCTAACTGTATTGTTTCTATATACACATGTTAATCTTTGAAGGTTGCACATTTCTTAAATGATTATCACATAAGGGTAATACAGGAACTAGTTGTATGAGCTAGCTGGACAGCTCATAAAGGTCTGGAATGCACATGTTGCAGCTTTTGGTGCTTTTATCTTTAAAGTATATATTTAGCTATTTTGAAGATTTGTGGTGATATATCACCTTTGGGGAACCTTTTTTTGCATTTCTTTATTACTGCATCTCATAGCCCAAGTCACAGCACATATGAAAGGAAACTATTGACTCCCTGTTTTATTGTATACCACTCCCAATAACCGAGGCTGTAACATAGGTTGACCAGATGGTATGATGGGAAAAAAAGATGAATTATTAGACTAGGTTTGGTTGTAGTATTTCAAACCATTTATTTTAAATTAAATGGAGTTTAAAATCCCCTATTAAAGTGTTCCCAATGGAAAATTTTACCTGCTGTGGTGTATTTACTTGTTGGCAAACAGCTACTTTACCTTTTATTTGTTCTTTGAAAAGCTAATTTTGCCTGTTGTATCCTCACCTACACTGAAAATGTGAGTAACAAACATTTTCTCGTATAGAAAAGCTAAGTAAATAGAAGACAATAGCTCTGATTAATCCCCCCGTGGGGTGTGTGAGGGAGAGATTTTGTATGTGAAATAGCTGCTTGTGTTTTTTCAACACCCTCAGCCAAAACTATAATTTAAATATCTAACATAAATATCTTTAGCATGTCTGCTTTACTTGGAGGTTTGGCCTATTAAGAGGAAACAAATTTTATAGTACAGTGTCCCTTTAAATAACGAATGAAAATAATAGCTGCCACTATTGTCCGTATTAACAGCTTCACATGCAACATTGCTGAAAACATACAGATAACAATATATACCAGGGATAGTCAACTGGAATTCCTACCACTTGTTACTGATGATTTTGTGCTGCAAGTTCCGTTATTTTCAGCGCGTTTATACCAAGCTGAGCACCACCAGCCACCCACGGCAAAACGCTATTTCCTTAAGGAGGTGGTATTTCCACCTCTTATCCTTTAGCATAATGCTGATTGGCTAAGAGGTGGAAACGTCACCTCATTGAAGAAATAGCGTTTTGCCGTGGGTGGCCAGAGGCGCTCGGCATAAACTCACTACAAATAAAGGTACTTTCAGAATTAAGTTTTGTGTTTTTTTTTGGGGGGGGGGGGGGGTTCTTTAATCTTTTTATTGAGGGAGTTTTGGCAATATTGCAAACAAAAAGCGATTTCAATCACATGAAAGTGTAAAGAAAAGAAAAACACAATAATGACCGTACATTGTCAAAAACTGCCACCTAGAACTTTTGACAAACCAAAACTAGTCACATGATTGCAAATTCTTACATGCCATTACCCCCGTGTTTTTTCCTCTCTTTTTTTTTAACCCTCTAATATACCCTGAAACACAAACTCCCGCAGATTTTGAGGAGAGGGAAAAACATAAAGGGGAATTTTAGTCATGAAGTATAAAAACTTCATGCTGAAATTTCCTTTATTGCAGTGAGTTTATGCCGAGGTGAGAACCTTCGGCCATCCACGGTAAACTCTTAGCCAATAGTGTGCTATTCATACAGCATAATGCTGATTGGCCGGCACGGCTATTGGCTAAGAGTTGAAAATCTCACCTCATTGAAAAAATAGTGTTTTGCCGCGGGAGGCCAGAGGTGCTCAGCTCGGCATAAACTCGCTGCAAATAAAGGTACTTTCAGCATGAAGTTTTTTATACTTAATGACCGAAAGTCCCCTATATTTGTAGTACTAGTAAACCCTAGAATTTAAAAAAACGCTAGAATTTACCAGCACTTTAAAGTGGTCAATATGGATGAATTAGTTTCCGGTTTTTAATAAACCTATTAAAAACAAGAACACTTTAATTCATCAAAATTGACATTTCACTCCTTTTCTTCAAAAACTTATCTTTTTTTATTTTTTAAATAATTTTTATTGAGATGAAGTAACATACAATTACTATATGACATTTCTCCAGCTTATCATATGACAAAATACACAAATAATATGTAATAACATAAATATTATAGATTAGGACATCCTATAAATACTGTCATAGAATAATGTAAGATACTAGAGAGAAGGATTGTCTTAATGTGTATAGGTGTAGATGAAAGAAATATGCCGGTTTTGTGGCACCTCATTTTTAAATTTTTAACTTATATATATGCTCATATATCCCCTTCAACTATATTTAGACAGCTTATGAAGTTTTATCCCCAAGTAGTAAGTTAGGGCCTCTCATGGACCCCTAAGCGTTAATTTGGACTAAGGGGAATTTTAAGGGGGATAAGGAAAAAAGTAGGATGCATTTTCCTACGCTTATTAAATAAGCAAATTGTGGGGGGGCGGGGGAGAAAATGTTAGCGAATATGTATTATACAAGCTCACATGACTATATACATTGCAACCTAGGAGATAAAGTATTAAACAGGGAAATATGCATTATTGGATTGTAACATAAATGAAATAAGCACTCACTCTAGTTTAAATAATAGATGAATTAATGGCTATGATTGTTACCTAAACTTATAGGAGAGAAAACATATGATGCTCAGTAATTGTTCCCAGATTTCCATATAGAAACTGTATTACCTAGGGAGTGTGTTCGAGATATAACATATTACTGAACATATATAAGGTGTTGACTAGTTTGCATAAAGTAATGCTAAACTGGTGATGATATCACCTCGTAATAATAATTGTTGTTTGTCTATAGGTATAGTCTCTTATAGCTCAAGGGCACCTTAAATACAATTTTTTGGGTATCATTTAAATAGACAGAAAGTAAGTTTTTAGCACCTTGAAGGCACATATATGACAGAAATAAGTGTACATCCTGAATTAATCTGCAAAATGTCGCTCAGAACTTGCTATTTACTTTCTACATCTAGTGTGTGTAATTGTCAGCTACCGATTTTACTCCTAAGGGTAGGCTAGTGATATAGAATAACTCTTATGTGTTAAGTGTACAAAGCTGAATTTGACCTTACACGCACAGCTATCTTCCCCTGTCAAGTTTGAAGCCGGTCACTTAAATTAATAGGTAAACTTGTCTCCCTAGTGAAAAACTATCTTATTCGCATACTTTTTTTAAGAATAAGGTGCACCATGAGTAGTATATATAGCTGTTAAATGTAACTTCTAGTAATAAGGTTAAGTTAGTAAGAGCCTCTTCCGTAAGAAGCATCATTATCATAATAAACAGACCGGGGTCACAAGGAGAGAAACATATATCTGACAACTAGTAAACCATGTGAATGTCCATTAGTTATATAGGAGGTTGGGACAGATATGGGGCTATCCGCCCCTACAACATATTAATGTTAGATGGTCTATTGACTTATGTTTATCTTATCTTAAGTGAGAGGATCATATGGTAATATATAGCTGGGGTTATATTATCATGGAGAGCTAACAAAGATAAATAGCCCACCATATTATCATAATGTCTGTGTAACCCATCTGTGTGGCATGATGCCGTGCAAATCAACAAAAACATTATCAACATTGTGCAGCAGATTATATCAGTATTGGGATAGTTGCAGCCTATTTGTGTAAGAAAAGACATGTATTGAGTGAGAAACATTTCCCTTATCCTTCAGTAGTAGTCTACACATATTGTCTCTCTATATCACATAGTTCTAGTTACTGAGGTTCATTTCTTTATGATGGATCAATGTTCTAATTTGCAGTTGGCAACTGTGACTATTTCCATAGATATTATAACAATACAAACTATTCCCAACTTAAACTTGTCAGCATATATTAGCAACATATATAATGTAGAGACAAACAACTTTAATGCACTCATAGAGATCCCACAACAAAGGTCCTGAGCGTTAAAGGGACACTGTACTCAAAAAATTTCTTTCGTGATTCAGATTGAGCATGAAATTTTAAGCAAATTTCTAATTTACTCATATTATCAAATTTTCTTCATTCTCTTGGTATCTTTATTTGAAATGCAAGAATGTAAGTTTAGATGCCGGCCCATTTTTGGTGAACAACCTGGGTTGTCCTTGCTGATTGGTTGGTAAATTCATCCACCAATAAAAAAAGTGCTGTCCAGAGTACTGAAACCAAAAAAAAAGCTTAGATGCCTTCTTTTTCAAATAATGATAGCAAGAGAACAAAGAAAAATTGATAATAGGAGTAAATTAGAAAGTTGCCTAAACTTGCATGCTCTTTCTGAATTACAAAAGAAAAAATTTGGGTACAGTGTCCCTTTAAGCAAGTGCCTGTGGGCAGGCAACTGTCTCGTACCGATTTGGGGAACTAAGGCATCTGACTTAAAACTTATTCTGTTGCCACATGGAGAAAAAGGAACAGTGACTTTCACATAAGACATATTATTTATTGGGTTAAAGAGGTGGAGTGGAATAAACACACAACGTCCAAGTTAAATGTCCATGATTTCACATAAGACCTGGCTATAGCACTAGGTAGATTTGAGTCTCTGTGGTTTTTAACCAACTCCTTTTTTTTGGTGTAGCTGGGAGGTAAGGGACCGCTCTGTCAGTCAGGCATGCTAGATTTTCTCTCCTGCTCCCAAGGTGGTGGATACCCGCTTCTGGAAAATATAAAGTGGGTGCTCTGTAGAAGGGATAAGATAGTTAGCATACAGGTTTCAAGGGGAAAGTTTCCAGCTTTTGAAGGCTTTCTTCCATCTCTGTTTTCCGGTATATTTGGTTAACTGGTTCCCAGTGTGTCGTCCTAATATACTTTGTGTAATTACAACTCTGCTCATATGTCACAGCGGACAGTTCCGCCAGCCCTGCAGTAATCAGCCGCTTCACCGCAGATGCAGACTTCTCCCCTATTCTATGAGGTAGACCGTGTGATTAGCCCATCTCCTTAGGTAAAGCGCCCTGAAAGTTGTATTTTCCGATGTTTACTGGATTGTTGAATGTTGAAGTAGACTCCTCTTGCTGTCCGAATAAAGAGTGTCCCTCAGTTTCAGTATCTTTTATATACACTGGACTCACAACTGCTCTATCTTGGGACATCTGCTTGTGTATGGTGTCCCATTCTGATGTGAACCAGTCTAAAAGATATCTGAAATGAGCATTTAGCAGGTGGGAAATAGCGGTTACTAGCTCATCGTCACAGATTGCCATTGCGGTATTGCTGCGGTATTACTATGAGCTTTTCCCGAAGTAGTACTACAGTCCCTCCATGAGTAGGTCAAACAATTATTACTAATGTTGGGTAGTAATCGTACCTCTTCTGTCCGGTTTCTATGGTCTAGCTCTTTGTGCAAAATGATCTCTAGATTAGCTCCAGCGTTTGTTAGCTTCCATGTGGATGAGAAGATGGCCGCTCCTAGGTTGTCTGCACGTTAGTCGGCCCATAAAATATCGACTATCACCTTCTTCCCAATCGGTGTCCTAGTTATCACTGTCGTGATCTCAGGAACTGGGTGTACCTTTGGTATGGATTTAAGCCAGGCTGAATAGTCTGATAAGTAGAATGATATACTATTTCAGCGGAGCTGAAGTAATGTTCGGCTTCTAAGCTTGCTCCGCCCCCCAAAAAAAGTACCTTTTAATCCTGAAAGCCACTCTAGCGATTCCCCCGGCCGTCTGAAGTCTCTTCTTACGTCAGAAATGATGAATTCGGCTTCCTCCAATCATGGCTTTCCCCCCGGGAGGGATCATGGCCTGATGCAACACCGTGATTGGAGGAAGCCGGATTCGTCATTTTGGACCCACGAAGAGGGCTTGCGACGGGCGGCTGTCAGGATTAAAAGGTACGTTTTTGAAGAAAAAGAATGAAATGTCAATTTTGATGAATTAAAGTGCCCTTGTATTTAATAGGTTTATTAAAAAAACGGGCACTGGGGGCGAAGCTAGCCTATGAACTGAACGGACACGTTTTCTCAGAGCTCCCACTCATATTTATATTATACTTATTTTCACTGAGAACCCAGGTGAGATAAGATCAGCTACTTTTCTAGGATATTGCCTACAAGAACCTGAAGTCTTAGGAACAACCAAGTCGAGTGATTTTACTGAGTGGGAGCCCTGATGAAGCGGCCTTGATCCTGGGAAGCATTGAACTTTCATCACTGTCCTGTTACTTTTCCCTAGTGGATCTGGACAATAAACCGGAGCTCTGGTACATAAGCCACAGGCAAGCGCATAGAAATCTCATATAAATCTGGCGCAAACGGCCATTTCTGACCCGCATGTATGTGCCTTCTCACCTAAAGTGCCTGAACATAATGAACTACAACTTCCGATACCAATATCAGGGCTGCAGAACCCCCACTATCTACATTGCATTCAATAATTGGGTCACAGTACTGTACTCTGATGGAACACACGGGTGAACCTTCCTACATGCTTCATAAGACTACGCACCAATTTGGTAACGCTCGGGAGTCCATTGACAGATGAGAAAGTCTAATCCTTCTACGCATAGACAAATCCTTTGACGACCTTAAGCAGAGCATTATCAAAGTTTGGGAACACACAATCCTATTGCCACAAAACATACCAGCTTTGCCAAGCCAGGGAGATTATAAAGACCTGCCAGTACCTGCAAATGCCTCCTCCATGAGTGCAGGAGCTGAGGACAACTGCCGGGAGCCGTTGTGCACAGTCCCTGACCTGCCCTGCATTAGAGCCTGGAGCCCTACATCTGTGACGGTTTTTTCCAGGTCACCATAGGCCTCAGGCAGTCTGGCCATTCCACTTAGAGATGTAAGAGTCTGCGAGAGTAAACCCGCAGCCCCCAAACTTGAGGTCGGTAGCAGAAGCCTTAAGAAACGGTCACCAAAGTTTTTTACCCTACCTAGAGATAATGAGAGACTGCTCAGCATCCAAGCAGAGGGCACGGTCCCCTTGTTACTATCTTCACTGCGGGTAATAAGGCAGTGTATTGGACCTGTGACCATTACCACCTTATTTTACTCTAGAATTGCATACGTCCGGCATTGGTTAAACTGACTATTTACATTGTGTGACTAAGAGCTCATGCCCTCATTGTTATGGGCCTTTGTGTAATTTTTGTATTTCCTTTCTTCTTCTCAGCGGTTGTTAGAATTCTAATGTTATAACTGAGGTGGCAGCTACATCTCCCTAATTCATTGATGTTTCTTTTGAAAATTGTCTATGTTTATATGACGCTTAGTGATCACAAGAACTAGAAGCTTATATGTAGATCTGAATGTTTTCCTATCCTAACCATTACTGTTTCTTTCATGTAATTGGCAAGAGTCCATGAGCTAGTGACGTATGGGATATACATTCCTACCAGGAGGGGCAAAGTTTCCCAAACCTCAAAATGCCTATAAATACACCCCTCACCACACCCACAATTCTGTTTTACAAACTTTGCCTCCCATGGAGGTGGTGAAGTAAGTTTGTGCTAGATTTCTACGTTGATATGCGCTTCGCAGCAGGCTGAAGCCCAGTTTTCCTCTCAGAGTGCAGTGAATGTCAAAGGGATGTGAAGAGAGTATTGCCTATTTGAATACCATGGTCTTCCTCTAGGGGATCTATTTCATAGGTTCTCTGTTATCGGTCGTAGAGATTTCTTCTCCTATCTCCCTTTTCAGATCGACGATATACTCTTATATACCATTACCTCTACTGATTCTCGTTTCAGTACTGGTTTGGCTATCTACTATATGTAGATGAGTGTCTTAGGGTAAGTAAGTCTTATTTCTATTCATGACACTCAAAGCTATGGTTGGGCACTTTATATGTAAAGTTCTAAATATATGTGTTAAAACTTATATTTGCCATGATTCAGGATAATCAGTATTCCTTCTTTCAGACTGCCAGTTTTCATTTTTGGGAAAATGCATATAAATTATATTTTTTCCTACCTTAAAAATTTTTCAATTGATTTTTTTTTTTCAAAATTGCGGGCTGTTAGGCTCGCGGGTGCAGAAAATGCTTCTATTTATTGCGTCATTTTTGGCGCGAGACATTTTTGGCGCAAAAATTTCGTCATTTCGTCAAATTTTCACGTGATTGCGTCATTTTTGACGTATGTGTGTTGCAGACGTTTTTTTCTTGGCGCCAAAATATGTGGGCGTTATTCTCGGCGCCAAAAATTTGGGCGTCATACTTGGCACCAGTTTTGTTCACATTATTTCAGTCTCACCTTTTAGTTGCTTCTGGTTTTCTAGAGGCTTGTTTCATTTTGCATTTTTTTCCATTCCTGAAACTGCCATTTAAGGAATTTGATAATTTTGCTTTATATGTTGTTTTTTCTATTACATATTGCAAGATGTCACTACCTGACCCTGGATCAGAATCTACTTCTGGAAAAACGCTGTCTGATGTCGGTTCTACTAAAGCTAAGTGCATTTGTTGTAAACTTTTGGTAACTGTTCCTCCGGCTGTAGTTTGTGTTAGTTGTCATGATAAACTATCAAACGCAGATAGTATTTCCATTAGTAATAATCCATTACCTGTTGTTGTAACTTCAACATCTAATGTTCAGGATGTTCCTGTTAATGTTAAAGAATTTGTTTCTAATTCTATTCGGAAGGCTCTGTCTGTTATTCCTCCTTCTAGTAAACGTAAGAGGTCTTTTAAAACTTCTCATATTTCAGATGAATTTTTAAATGACCGCCATCACTCTGACTTATCTATTTCTGATGAGGATCTATCTGGTTCAGAAGATTCTGCCTCAGATATTGACACTGATAAATCTTCATATTTGTTTAAGATGGAGTTTATTCGTTCTCTACTTAAAGAAGTGTTGATTGCATTAGATATGGAGGAGTCTAGTCCTCTTGATATTAAAACTAATAAGCGTTTAAATTCAGTTTTTAAACCTCATGTAGTTATTCCAGAAGTTTTTCCAGTTCCTGATGCTATTTCAGAAGTAATTTCTAGGGAATGGAATAGTCTGGGTACTTCATTTACTCCTTCTCCAAGGTTTAGGAAATTGTACCCTTTGCCATCTGATAGATTAGAGTTTTGGGAGAAAATCCCCAAAGTTGATGGGGCTATCTCTACTCTTGCTAAACATACTACTATTCCTACGGCAGATAGTACTTCGTTTAAAGATCCTTTAGATAGGAAGCTTGAATCCTTTCTAAGGAATGCTTATTTATGTTCAGGTAATCTTCTTAGACCTGCTATTTCTTTGGCTGATGTTGCTGCAGCTTCAACTTTCTGGTTGGAGGCTTTAGCGCAACAAGTGTCAGACCATAATGCTTATAGCATTGTTAAACATTGTCTTCTTCAACATGCTAATAACTTTGTTTGTGACGCCATTTTTGATATCATTAGGATTGATGTCAGGTATATGTCTTTAGCTATTTTAGCCAGAAGAGCTTTATGGCTTAAGTCTTGGAATGCAGATATGATTTCTAAGTCAACTTTGCTTTATCTTTCTTTCCAAGGTAATAAATTATTTGGTTCTCAGTTAGATTCAATAATTTCAACTGTTACTGGGGGGAAGGGAGCCTTTTTGCCTCAGGATAAAAAATCTAAGGGGAAATATAGGGCTGTTAATCGTTTTCGTTCCTTTCGTCAGAATAAGGAACAAAAGCCTGACCCTTCCCCTAAAGGAAGGTGCGGCCCTCATTCCAGCACAGCTGGTAGGGGGCAGGTTACGATTTTTCAAAGATGTCTGGATCAATTCGATTCAAAGTCTTTGGATTCAGAACATTGTTTCACAAGGGTACAGAATAGGTTTCAAGGTAAGACCGCCTGTGTGAAGATTCTTTCTCTCACGCATTCCAGTAAACCCAGTAAAGGCTCAAGCGTTTCTGAATTGTGTTTCAGACCTGGAGTCAGCTGGGGTAATTGTGCCAGTTCCAGTTCTGGAACGGGGCCTGGGGTTTTATTCAAATCTGTTCATTGTTCCAAAGAAAGAGAATTCTTTCAGACCAGTTCTGGATCTAAAAATATTGAATCATTATGTAAGGATACCAACATTCAAAATGGTGACTATAAGGACTATTCTGCCTTTTGTTCAGCTAGGGCATTATATGTCCACAATAGACTTACAGGATGCATATCTTCATATTCCAATTCATCCGGACCACTATCACTTCCTGAGATTCTCTTTTCTAGACAAGCATTACCAGTTTGTTGCTCTTCCTTTTGGCCTAGCAACAGCTCCAAGGATCTTTTCGAAGCTTCTCTGTGCCCTTCTCTCTGTAATCAGGGAGCAGGGTATTGCGGTATTTCCTTATTTGGACGATATCTTGGTACTTGCTCAGTCTTTACATTCTGCAGAATCTCACACGAATCAACTTGTGTTGTTTCTTCAAAGACATGGTTGGAGGATCAATTTACCAAAGAGTTGCTTGATTCCTCAGACAAGGGTAACCTTTTTGGGTTTCCAAATAGATTCAGTGACCATGACTTTGTCTCTGACAGAGAAAAGACGTCTGAAATTGGTTTCAGCTTGTCGAAACCTTCAGTCTCAATCTTTCTCTTCGGTAGCTTTGTGCATGGAAATTTTAGGTCTCATGACTGCTGCATCGGACGCGATCCCGTTTGCTCATTTTCACATGAGACCTCTCCAGCTTTGTATGCTGAACCAATGGTGCAGGGATTATACAAAGATATCACAATTAATATCCTTAAATCCCAATGTTCGATCTTCTCTGACTTGGTGGTTGGATCACCATCGTTTAGTTCAAGGGGCCTCTTTTGTTCGTCCAACCTGGACTGTGATCTCAACAGATGCGAGTCTTTCAGGTTGGGGAGCTGTATGGGGATCTCTGACAGCGCAGGGGGTTTGGGAATCTCAGGAGGCGAGATTACCAATCAACATTTTGGAACTCCGTGCGATTTTCAGAGCTCTTCAGTTTTGGCCTCTTCTGAAGAGAGAATCGTTTATTTGTTTTCAGACAGACAATGTCACAACCGTGGCATATGTCAATCATCAAGGGGGGACTCACAGTCCTCAGGCTATGAAAGAAGTATCTTGGATACTTGTTTGGGGCGGAATCCAGCTCATGTCTAGTTTCTGCGGTTCACATCCCAGGTATAGACAATTGGGAAGCGGATTATCTCAGTTGCCAGACGTTACATCCGGGTGAATGGTCTCTTCACCCAGAGGTATTTCTTCAGATTGTTCAAATCTGGGGACTTCCAGAAATAGATCTGATGGCCTTTCATCTAAACAAGAAACTTCCCAGGTATCTGTCCAGATCCAGGGATCCTCGGGCGGAAGCGGTGGATGCGTTGTCACTTCCTTGGAATTATCAACCTGCTTATATCTTTCCGCCTCTAGTTCTTCTTCCAAAAGTGATTTCCAAAATCCTAATGGAGCATTCATTTGTACTGCTGGTGGCTCCAGCATGGCCACACAGGTTTTGGTATGCGGATCTCGTTCGGATGGCCAGTTGCCAACCTTGGACACTTCCGTTAAGACCAGACCTTCTATCTCAAGGCCCATTTTTCCATCAGGATCTCAAATCATTAAATTTGAAGGTATGGAGATTGAACGCTTAATACTTAGTCATAGAGGTTTCTATGACACAGTGATTAATACTATGTTACAGGCTCGTAAATCTGTGTCTAGAAAGATCTATTACAGAGTCTGGAAGACTTACATTTCTTGGTGTTCTTCACATAAATTCTCTTGGCATTCTTTTAGAATTCCTAGAATTTTACAGTTTCTTCAGGATGGTTCGGAAAAAGGTTTGTCTGCAAGTTCCTTGAAGGGACAAATCTCTGCTCTTTCTGTTCTTTTTCACAGAAAGATTGCTAATCATCCTGATATTCATTGTTTTGTACAGGCTTTGGTTCGTATCAAGCCTGTCATTAAGTCAATCTCTCCTCCTTGGAGTCTCAATTTGGTTCTGAGGGCTTTACAGGCTCCTCCGTTTGAACCTATGCATTCTCTGGATATTAAATTACTTTCCTGGAAAGTTTTTTGTTCCTTTTGGCCATCTCTTCTGCTAGAAGAGTTTCTGAGTTATCTGCTCTTTCTTGTGAATCTCCTTTTCTGATTTTTCATCAGGATAAGGCGGTGTTGCGGACTTCATTTAATTTTTTACCTAAAGTTGTGAATTCTAACAACATTAGTAGAGAAATTGTTGTCCCTTCTTTGTGTCCTAATCCTAAGAATTCTCTGGAGAGATCTTTACATTCTTTGGATCTAGTAAGAGCTTTAAAATATTATGTTGAAGCTACTAAAGATTTCAAAAAGACTTCTAGTCTATTTGTTATCTTTTCTGGTTCTAAGAAAGGTCAGAAGGCTTCTGCCATTTCTTTGGCGTCTTGGTTAAAGTCTTTGATCCATCATGCTTATGTGGAGTCGGGTAAATCCCTGCCTCAAAGGATTACGGCTCATTCTACTAGGTCAGTTTCTACTTCCTGGGCTTTTAGGAATGAAGCTTCTGTTGATCAGATTTGCTAAGCAGCAACTTGGTCTTCTTTGCATACTTTTACTAAATTCTACCATTTTGATGTTTTCTCTTCTTCTGAAGCAGTTTTTGGTAGAAAAGTACTTCAGGCAGCTGTTTCAGTTTGATTCTTCTGCTTATAATTTCAGGGTTTTTTTCATTATAAGATTAAAACTTTTTGATTTGGGTTGTGGATTAATTTTTCAGCGGATTTGGCTGTCTTTATTTTATCCCTCCCTCTCTAGTGACTCTTGCGTGGAAGTTCCACATCTTGGGTATCTGCTATCCCATACGTCACTAGCTCATAGACTCTTGCCAATTACATGAAAGAAAACATAATTTATGTAAGAACTTACCTGATAAATTCATTTCTTTCATATTGGCAAGAGTCCATGAGACCCACCCTTTTTTGTGGTGGTTATGATTTTTTTGTATAAAGCACAATTATTCCAATTCCTTATTTTGATGCTTTTGCTCCTTTCTTATCACCCCACTTCTTGACTATTCGTTAAACTGAATTGTGGGTGTGGTGAGGGGTGTATTTATAGGCATTTTGAGGTTTGGGAAACTTTGCCCCTCCTGGTAGGAATGTATATCCCATACGTCACTAGCTCATGGACTCTTGCCAATATGAAAGAAATGAATTTATCAGGTAAGTTCTTACATAAATTATGTATTCCTATGTAATTTTTTATATTCCCCCTCCCCTGAAGGGATCTGTTTACCCCTAACGTTATATATGTGCTGACAGTTGAATTGGTTTGCCCCACTTACAGTATACTCCTCTTAAAGTTCCTCCTGTTTACATGACCCCTAAAGACTATAGGACCCAGAAAGATAACAAGTTTGCATCCACATGGGACATATAACTAGAGATCCCATAGATTTTCATTTGCTTTGCAAGCAAAACAATCCCTATCTACACCAATACCTAATAGACATTTAGTTTTTCCACTTGACTAGAACGTACTGGGTATCTTTCTCCTATAAGGACATAAGTAGTTCCAACGTCGGGCGTGCCGATGGCCGGGGCAGCATCCCGTCTACTGAAAGTTAAGGAAGAATCACCAGATAACTTGAAGCACCAGAACACTTTAGGGATTATGTTATTGCTTAGCAGCCTCTGTAGGATACAACATGTCTCTTAAAGGTGTACATCAGAATACTATTACGTTACTGCACTACTAGACCAATATCATTTATAACTAGTTATATTACTGAGCGGCTTTTGCCCGCTGTCCTTCCTAAATATTTATCTTTTGTTCATTACCTATATGGCCCAAGAGTGGCCTCATATGTTACTATCATCTGCAATTAGTTTAATACACCAGATGGTCCATATGCGACCTGAGCAGTAGTTACTACAAAGCTATTTAATAGTAAAAGAGGTTTAAATTTTATTAATATAACTTTGTTGCTAACATTCTAGTTACTTATTATTTTTTAAATAGGATCCATTAGACTCCCAGTGTATAAGCAGATACCCTCATATTGTCATATTCAATGTTTGTATTTGTTGGCATCTCAGTAGGAGCATGTGCTTTTTTCTTTTCTACCCTCTTAGCTCCCGCACTAATTTGCACTTAAAGGGACATTATGCACTCATTTTTTCTTTGCATAAATGTTTTGTAGATGATCTATTTATATAGCCCATAAAGTTGTTGTGGTTTTTTTTTTTGTTTTTTTTTTTTTTTAAATGTATAGTTTTGCTTATTTTTAAATAACATTGCTCTGATTTTCAGACTCCTAACCAAGCCCCAAAGTTTTATGAGAATACCGTCAGCTACCTAGTCTAGCTTGGTCCTGTTTGTGTAAAGAGTCTTTTCATATGCAAAAGAAGGGGGAGGGTCTTATTTCCCAATTGCAGTGGGCTTTCCAACTACTTTTTCAACAGAGCTAAACTGAGAACTTCTAAGTAAGTTTTTAAACAGTTTATACTGGATTTTTATATCAGTATCTGTGCATCTTATTCTTTATAGTAGTGTCTATTACATGCAGTTATATGAAAATGAGTGTATACTGTCCCTTTAAGGTATCTCAATTTGTACTTCTATTGTTCTTTGTCTGAAAATAATTTGTAGTCCTGTCATTTATGCAAAGGGTTGTATTCTATTTGTTGTATTGGATAAAAACCTCAATAAAAAGTTTTATACACAAAAAAAACGGGCACTAATTCATCCAAATTGACCTTCACTTTAAGTTGGTTTCTTCTTCTATTTATGGCCTCTATTTTGAAAGGTGTTTCTTCTAGCTCTCACACACCCAAACACATTTGGTGATTTAAATATACAGTCTACAATAGAATTTGTATTGTTTTAAAAGATAGATAATCCCTTTATTACCCATTCCCCAGTTTTGCATAACCAACATAGTTATATTAATACACTTTTTAACTCTGTGATTACCTTGTATCTAAGCCTCTTCTGACAGCCCCCTGATCACATGACTTTTTATTTATTATCTATTGACTTGCATTTAGTGCTGTGTTGTGCTAACTCTTAAATAACTCCTTGGGCGTGATCACAATTTTATCTATATGGCCCACTTGAACTAGCAGTCAACTGTTGTGAAAAGCTAATAAAAAAGCATGTGATAAGAGGCTCTATAGTGGCTTAGAAACAGGCAGAAATTTAGAGGTTTAAATATTATTAAGAAAATAACAAAGCAAGGAGCGCCAAACATGAATAAATAAAATGCAATTAAAACAGCAAGCTCAATGTTAAGGAATTAGTAGCAAGTTAGTTTTGCAAGCTAAAGCACACATAAATTCAAAACAGTGTTAAGTCTTTTAGGGTACGGAATACTTAGTCCCTTAGTAGGTGTTTTATCCTATGTATGGTCGATATGCTGCTCCTTCTTAGCCCACTGGTGTGTACTCCATGGCTGAAAAAAACATGTATCAAACAGATCTGTAAAACAGATGGAGCTCTGACGAAGCGGGGTAGAGCCCGCGAAACGCATTAGGTCATGCCCAGTATACTCTACGGAAGACATGAAAAGTGACGGCTGGACTGAAGCCGGCTTGTACAGATCAGCTATTAATTGAGACAAACGGTTTCCGCTTTTATATTCATTGGTTGTTTGGTCCAGTGGAGCTTATAGAAGTAAATCTGAACTACCGCATTACCTGGGGACTTGTTAAAAATACAGGTGTCTGATACAAACTTGCCCTAGTGTGGACTTCTGGTGAAACGGCTCTGAGGGGACCAACTTGTTAACCATTGCAAATACATACCTCATGTTTGAGGCAGTGGCATACTTAGGTTTTGTGCTGCCCTAAGCACAGAATCATGCATTTTTTTTCCTTTCATGAGAAGCCAGATTTTTTATTAGAAGTTGGCTTTCATGTTGCTTGCCCAAGTCGCTCTATATCATGGAAATCTTACGGCTAGATTTGGAGTTTGGCGGTAAAAGGGCTGTTAACGCTCCGCGGGTTTTTTTCTGGCCGCACCATAAATTTAACTCTGGTATCGAGAGTTCAAACAAATGCTGCGTTAGGCTCCAAAAAAGGAGCGTAGAGCATTTTTACCGCAAATGCAACTCTCGATACCAGAGTTGCTTACGGACGCGGCCGGCCTCAAAAACGTGCTCGTGCACGATTCTCCCATAGGAAACAATGGGGCTGTTTGAGCTGAAAAAAAACCTAACACCTGCAAAAAAGCAGCGTTCAGCTCCTAACGCAGCCCCATTGTTTCCTATGGGGAAACACTTCCTACGTCTGCACCTAACACCCTAACATGTACCCCGAGTCTAAACACCCCTAACCTTACACTTATTAACCCCTAATCTGCCGCCCCCGCTATCGCTGACCCCTGCATTACACTTTTAACCCCTAATCTGCCGCTCCGTAAACCGCCGCCACCTACGTTATCCCTATGTACCCCTAATCTGCTGCCCTAACATCGCCGACCCCTATGTTATATTTATTAACCCCTAATCTGCCCCCCACAACGTCGCCGACACCTACCTACACTTATTAACCCCTAATCTGCCGAGCGGACCTGAGCGCTACTATAATAAAGTTATTAACCCCTAATCCGCCTCACTAACCCTATCATAAATAGTATTAACCCCTAATCTGCCCTCCCTAACATCGCCGACACCTACCTTCAATTATTAACCCCTAATCTGCCGACCGGAGCTCACCGCTATTCTAATAAATGTATTAACCCCTAAAGCTAAGTCTAACCCTAACACTAACACCCCCCTAAGTTAAATATAATTTTTATCTAACCAAATAAATTAACTCTTATTAAATAAATGATTCCTATTTAAAGCTAAATACTTACCTGTAAAATAAATCCTAATATAGCTACAATATAAATTACATTTATATTATAGCTATTTTAGGATTAATATTTATTTTACAGGCAACTTTGTAATTATTTTAACCAGGTACAATAGCTATTAAATAGTTAAGAACTATTTAATAGTTACCTAGTTAAAATAATAACAAATTTACCTGTAAAATAAATCCTAACCTAAGATATAATTAAACCTAACACTACCCTATCAATAAAATAATTAAATAAACTACCTACAATTACCTACAATTAACCTAACACTACACTATCAATAAATTAATTAAACACAATTGCTACAAATAAATACAATTAAATAAACTATCTAAAGTACAAAAAATAAAAAAGAACTAAGTTACAGAAAATAAAAAAATATTTACAAACATAAGAAAAATATTACAACAATTTTAAACTAATTACACCTACTCTAAGCCCCCTAATAAAATAACAAAGACCCCCAAAATAAAAAATTCCCTACCCTATTCTAAAATACAAAAATTACAAGCTCTTTTACCTTACCAGCCCTGAACAGGGCCCTTTGCGGGGCATGCCCCAAGAATTTCAGCTCTTTTGCCTGTAAAAAAAAACATACAATACCCCCCCCCCAACATTACAACCCACCACCCACATACCCCTAATCTAACCCAAACCCCCTTAAATAAACCTAACACTAATCCCCTGAAGATCTTCCTACCTTGTCTTCACCATCCAGGTATCACCGATCCGTCCTGGCTCCAAGATCTTCATCCAACCCAAGCGGGGGTTGGCGATCCATAATCCGGTGCTCCAAAGTCTTCCTCCTATCCGGCAAGAAGAGGACATCCGGACCGGCAAACATCTTCTCCAAGCGGCATCTTCTATGTTCTTCCATCCGATGACGACCGGCTCCATCTTGAAGACCTCCAGCGCGGATCCATCCTCTTCTTCCGACGACTAGACGACGAATGACGGTTCCTTTAAGGGACGTCATCCAAGATGGCGTCCCTCGAATTCCGATTGGATGATAGGATTCTATCAGCCAATCGGAATTAAGGTAGGAATTTTCTGATTGGCTGATGTAATCAGCCAATCAGAATCAAGTTCAATCCGATTGGCTGATCCAATCAGCCAATCAGATTGAGCTCGCATTCTATTGGCTGATCGGAACAGCCAATAGAATGCGAGCTCAATCTGATTGGCTGATTGGATCAGCCAATCGGATTGAACTTGATTCTGATTGGCTGATTCCATCAGCCAATCAGAAAATTCCTACCTTAATTCCGATTGGCTGATAGAATCCTATCATCCAATCGGAATTCGAGGGACGCCATCTTGGATGACGTCCCTTAAAGGAACCGTCATTCGTCGTCTAGTCGTCGGAAGAAGAGGATGGATCCGCGCTGGAGGTCTTCAAGATGGAGCCGGTCGTCATCGGATGGAAGAACATAGAAGATGCCGCTTGGAGAAGATGTTTGCCGGTCCGGATGTCCTCTTCTTGCCGGATAGGAGGAAGACTTTGGAGCACCGGATTATGGATCGCCAACCCCCGCTTGGGTTGGATGAAGATCTTGGAGCCAGGATGGATCGGTGATACCTGGATGGTGAAGACAAGGTAGGAAGATCTTCAGGGGATTAGTGTTAGGTTTATTTAAGGGGGTTTGGGTTAGATTAGGGGTATGTGGGTGGTGGGTTGTAATGTTGGGGGGGGGGTATTGTATGTTTTTTTTTACAGGCAAAAGAGCTGAAATTCTTGGGGCATGCCCCGCAAAGGGCCCTGTTCAGGGCTGGTAAGGTAAAAGAGCTTGTAATTTTTGTATTTTAGAATAGGGTAGGGAATTTTTTATTTTGGGGGTCTTTGTTATTTTATTAGGGGGCTTAGAGTAGGTGTAATTAGTTTAAAATTGTTGTAATATTTTTCTTATGTTTGTAAATATTTTTTTATTTTCTGTAACTTAGTTCTTTTTTATTTTTTGTACTTTAGATAGTTTATTTAATTGTATTTATTTGTAGCAATTGTGTTTAATTAATTTATTGATAGTGTAGTGTTAGGTTAATTGTAGGTAATTGTAGGTAGTTTATTTAATTATTTTATTGATAGGGTAGTGTTAGGTTTAATTATATCTTAGGTTAGGATTTATTTTACAGGTAAATTTGTTATTATTTTAACTAGGTAACTATTAAATAGTTCTTAACTATTTAATAGCTATTGTACCTGGTTAAAATAATTACAAAGTTGCCTGTAAAATAAATATTAATCCTAAAATAGCTATAATATAAATGTAATTTATATTGTAGCTATATTAGGATTTATTTTACAGGTAAGTATTTAGCTTTAAATAGGAATCATTTATTTAATAAGAGTTAATTTATTTGGTTAGATAAAAATTATATTTAACTTAGGGGGGTGTTAGTGTTAGGGTTAGACTTAGCTTTAGGGGTTAATACATTTATTAGAATAGCGGTGAGCTCCGGTCGGCAGATTAGGGGTTAATAATTGAAGGTAGGTGTCGGCGATGTTAGGGAGGGCAGATTAGGGGTTAATACTATTTATGATAGGGTTAGTGAGGCGGATTAGGGGTTAATAACTTTATTATAGTAGCGCTCAGGTCCGCTCGGCAGATTAGGGGTTAATAAGTGTAGGCAGGTGTCGGCGACGTTGTGGGGGGCAGATTAGGGGTTAATAAATATAACATAGGGGTCGGCGATGTTAGGGGCAGCAGATTAGGGGTACATAGCGATAACGTAGGTGGCGGCGATTTGCGGTCGGAAGATTAGGGGTTAATTATTTTAAGTAGCTTGCGGCGACGTTGTGGGGGGCAAGTTAGGGGTTAATAAATATAATATAGGGGTCGGCGGGGTTAGGGGCAGCAGATTAGGGGTACATAAGTATAACGTAGGTGGCGGTCGGCAGATTAGGGGTTAAAAATTTTAATCGAGTGGCGGCGATGTGGGGGGACCTCAGTTTAGGGGTACATAGGTAGTTTATGGGTGTTAGTGTACTTTAGGGTACAGTAGTTAAGAGCTTTATAAACCGGCGTTAGCCAGAAAGCTCTTAACTCCTGCTTTTTTCAGGCGGCTGGAATCTTGTCGTTAGAGCTCTAACGCTCACTGCAGAAACGACTCTAAATACCAGCGTTAGAAAGATCCCATTGAAAAGATAGGCTACGCAAATGGCGTAGGGGGATCTGCGGTATGGAAAAGTCGCGGCTGTAAAGTGAGCGTTAGACCCTTTAATCACTGACTCCAAATACCAGCGGGCGGCCAAAACCAGCGTTAGGAGCCTCTAACGCTGGTTTTGACGGCTACCGCCGAACTCTAAATCTAGGCCTTAGTGAGTAGTAGTGTACATATTGTGGAGGAGATGGGGATGTAATAAATCAATCATTCATGAAGTAGCTGTGACTCTTATAATACCCAGAAAATCAGAAATGCATCATTGGCCAGCTCTAGCACAAAGAGAAGCATATCTGTGCCAGTGTTCCTGCTTCCCAATCCCACACATTACATTACTATACCAGGCGGCCTGCTAACACTTCATCTTAATGCCTCCTCCTCTGCTAGCGACAATTTTATTGCCTACACTACAGACAGTACTGAGTCTGACTCTGTCAGCCAGCGATAAGCCGCCCTGTAAAAATATATATATATATATATATATATTATTTTTTTTCTCCAACATAGGTGTGTCCGGTCCACGGCGTCATCCTTACTTGTGGGATATTCTCTTCCCCAACAGGAAATGGCAAAGAGCCCAGCAAAGCTGGTCACATGATCCCTCCTAGGCTCCGCCTACCCCAGTCATTCTCTTTGCCGTTGCACAGGCAACATCTCCACGGAGATGGCTAAGAGTTTTTTTGGTGTTTAAAAAGTATATTTGTTGGTGTGAATCTAAAGGATTCCCATGGAACAAGATAAAAATTCCGAAGATTCTATCCTTTCTACAGGAGGGTTTGGAGAAAGGATTATCTGCAAGTTCTTTGAAGGGACAGATTTCTGCTTTATCTGTTTTACTTCACAAAAAACTGGCAGCTGTGCCAGATGTTCAAGCTTTTGTTCAGGCTCTGGTTAGAATCAAGCCTGTTTACAAACCTTTGACTCCTCCTTGGAGTCTCAATTTAGTTCTTTCAGTTCTTCAAGGGGTTCCGTTTGAACCCTTACATTCCGTAGATATTAAGTTACTATCTTGGAAAGTTTTGTTTTTGGTTGCAATTTCGTCTGCTAGAAGAGTTTCAGAGTTATCTGCTCTGCAGTGTTCTCCTCCTTCTCTGGTGTTCCATGCAGATAAGGTGGTTTTGCGTACTAAACCTGGTTTTCTTCCGAAAGTTGTTTCTAACAAAAACATTAACCAGGAGATAGTTGTGCCTTCTTTGTGTCCGAAACCAGTTTCAAAGAAGGAACGTTTGTTACACAATTTGGATGTAGTTCGTGCTCTAAAATTCTATTTAGAGGCTACAAAGGATTTCAGACAAACATCTTCTTTGTTTGTTGTTTATTCTGGTAAAAGGAGAGGTCAAAAAGCAACTTCTACCTCTCTCTCTTTTTGGCTTAAAAGCATCATCCGATTGGCTTATGAGACTGCCGGACGGCAGCCTCCTGAAAGAATCACAGCTCACTCCACTAGGGCTGTGGCTTCCACATGGGCCTTCAAGAACGAGGCTTCTGTTGATCAGATATGTAAGGCAGCGACTTGGTCTTCACTGCACACTTTTACCAAATTTTACAAATTTGATACTTTTGCTTCTTCTGAGGCTATTTTTGGGAGAAAGGTTTTGCAAGCCGTGGTGCCTTCCATCTAGGTGACCTGATTTGCTCCCTCCCATCATCCGTGTCATAAAGCTTTGGTATTGGTTCCCACACGTAAGGATGACGCCGTGGACCGGACACACCTATGTTGGAGAAAACAGAATTTATGCTTACCTGATAAATTACTTTCTCCAACGGTGTGTCCGGTCCACGGCCCGCCCTGGTTTTTTTAATCAGGTCTGATGAATTATTTTCTCTAACAGAAGAAGACAGCTATTTCATGTGAGCCATATAGATAATATTGTGCTCACGCCCGTGGCTTGTGCCAGACACTGCACTAATTGGCTAAAATGCAAGTCAATAGATAACTAAAAAGTCATGTGATCAGGGGGCAGATGCTTAGATACAAGGTAATCACAGAGATAAAAAGTATATTAATATAACAGTGTTGGTTATGCAAAACTGGGGAATGGGTAATAAAGGGATTGTTTATCTCTTAAAACAATAAAACTTCTGGTGTAGACTGTCCCTTTAAGATTAGTGGGTAAGAGATGTGTATACCACCACAGTCTTCCTTTTCACTAAATTCCTGAAGAATTAGCTTTACAGTCTGCAGATTTTAGCATGGAAAATGTTAATCCCTTATCAAAATCTTTTATTTCTAAACTAAAATCAACATATTCTCCCCGTTTGTCCCAAGGACCTCAGGAAGTGTGTGTTTTGTATCTTAAAATAATCTCAGATCTTGAAACTCTCTTTACACACCAGAAGAAAATTTGAAAAGACAGAATATTTATTTGTCTAGAAGGGCTGATTAGATGTGAGCACAGACAAAGAGACTTGTGACATTTCCAGGACAAATTGTTGTGTCATTAGGGAGTCACACAACATTTCTGCTTATAGAGCAAATACTATGTTGCTCGATTCTTTATTCCCCTAATAGTAACCAAATTTCATTTTTTTCCCACAGGAAAAAGTGTTTGTAATTTATCATTATGACCAGATGTAGATTGTTAAATACTTCCTCTGCAAATTTCTGTACAACATAACTTTAATTGATGATTGTAAGAAGTTTTAAACATGAAATCCATATTTGGTTCATATGTGCTGAGTAAATATGTCACTAAGTTTATAGGTCAGAAGTCAACATCATCCCTTAATTGTGTAGTGATGTGGACCATAGGCATTTTAAATTACATCAAACACATTCGAAAATAGAAGTGAATTTTACAAGTTTAATTTTTACCTTCTTATCCCTTTTAATGCACCAGATCCATAAATAGCACACCCTAGCACGCTTGTTGCGATAATATAATAAGTCATCAGTTTAGTGTTGTGCTTGTGTGTAATCTGAAATAGCACTTACACATGCAGAGCTTTTGTAAACCAGGTACTAACTGTTTTATCGCTTGCTCTTGTCAAATTTGTTTTTTTCTCTTGGTATTCTTAGTTGAAAGCTAAACCTAATTAGGCTCATATGCTAATTTCTAAGTCCTTGAAGGCCGCCTCTTTTCTCAGTGCATTTTGACAGTTTTTCACAGCTAGACAGCACTAGTTCATGTGTGCCATATAGATACCATTGTGCTCACTCCTATGGATTTATTTATGAGTCAGCACTGATTGGCTAATATGCAACTTCCTTAAAAGAACTGAAATAAGGGGTTAGTCTGCAGAGGCTAAGATACAAGGATAATCACAGAGGTAAAAAGTATATTAACCCCTTGAGTGCTAACAACGGCTCAGAGCCGTCGCTAGTACTCTCCCAACTTGAGGGAGATCTGGGGGCTCCCACCCGCTCCTACCCCGGCGATCAGTCCTGCATAGTGAAAGGCATCGCCGGGACTTCACGTTATGCATGGTGACGTCATGCGCAATGACGTGATGACGTCACCGCGCAACTTTATTTATACTTAATGTTAAAGGGACAGTCAAGTATAAATTAAACTTTCATTATTCAGATAGGACTTTTAATTTTAATTGACTTTCCAATTTACTTTTATCATCAAATTTGCTTTTTTCTCTTGGTATTCTTAGTTTAAACTAAACATAGGTAGGCTCATATGCTAATTTCTAAGCCTTTGAGGGCTGCCTCTTATCACATGCTTTTTAAATCTCTTTTCAACACAAAGAGACAGAAAGTACACGTGGGCTATATAGATAACACTGTGTTCAGGCACAGAAAGTTATTTAAGATCTAGCACAATACAATGCTAAATTTAAGACAATAGATAATAAACAGTCACAGTCATGTGATCAGGGGGCTGGAAGAAGGTTCCTAGATACAAGGTAATTACAAAGGTAAAAAGTACATTAATATAACTGTTGGTTATGCAAAACTGGGGAATGAGTAATAAAGGAATTATCTATCTTTTAAAACAATAACAATTCTATGGTTGACTGTCCCTTTAAGTATAGGAGCAGGGGGCATGCTGCTTAGAAGCCTGTATCTCAGGCATCTAAGCAGCTACAGACTCCCAAGACCAACGTTGGAAACGTAATCGTCTAACCGTTCAGTGTAAGTCTTGGGGATCTGAAGAAAAATAAAAAAAGTTAAAATTATTTTTTTTTTTTTTTTTAAAAACACCTTAAAAATGGGAAAATGCTTAGCACTCAAAGGGCTAATATAACAGTGTTGGTTATACAAAACTGGGGAATGGGTAATAAAGGGATTATCTATCTTTTTAAACAATAAAAAATCTTGAGTAGAATATCCCTTTAAGTGCTGCTGCCAGTCTGTTTTATACAACTTGACAACTGACAGCCACCATCTCACTCTTTGTTTGTTTTTATGAAGATTATGAAACAATACAGGACGATTTGTGCACAAACACAAGACAGTAGTAACAATATCATATTCAGTTTAGTAAGACAGGGATGTCAGACTCTTATACTGCTGAAATCCTGAAGACAAGGTTTTGCCAGCTAAAATATCACCAATGAAATGTTTTTTGTTAAAGAAAAAAACAACAAAATATTTCCAGAAAATATATTGCATGTTTGGAAAGTCACCAGTCAGGATATATGATATTTATATAGTCAAGATTACAGCAATAAATAGTCTATACTCTGTGTATTGGCCATGTTACCAGACATGATTAAATGAGTTCTGTTTAAAGGGACACTAAAGTCCAAATTTAAATTTCTAGGTAACCAGACATGATTAAATGAGCTCTGTTTAAAAATGAAAGGGAAATTGAATCCAAATTTTTCTTTCATGATTCAGACAGAGCATGCAATTTTAAGCAATTTTCTAATTTACTCCAATTATCAAATTTTCTTTGTTCTGTTGGTATCTTTATTTGAAAAAGTAGGAATGTAAAGCTTACGAGCCGGCCCATTTTTGGTTCAGAACCTGGATAGCACTTGCTGGTTGGTGGCTGCATTTTGACATTTGTTCAAAACTAGAGGGCGTTAGTTCATGGGGTCATATAGATAAAATTGTTCTCACGCCCGTGGAGTTACCTAGGAGTCAGCACTGATTGGCTAAAATGCAAGTCTGCCAAAAGAACTGAAATAAGAGGGCAGTTTGCAGAGGCTTAAATGCAAGGTAATCACAGAGGTAAAAGTGTATTAATATATCCGTGTAGGTTATGCAAACCGAGGGAATGTGTAATAAAGGGATTATCTTCTTTCTAAACAATAAAAATGTTGGTGTTATCTGTCCTTTTAAAGGACCATTTAGTTGTAACATACATCTAAAAATTGTGTTTCTTTCACTTTCTCCCAAGGAGGTTTGGGTTACTACTTTTAGGCAATTTATGTGAGCTTTTGTCCCCCCCCCCCCCAAGATTCTGAGCAGTCACATGTTTGTAAAAAGTGGATTATCAGTTTGTATCAACAATCATGATAGGAGAATCATTCTTTGCAATAGTAACTAAGTTGAATCAGTGTGAAAGAGATAAGGGCAGGTTTCCCCAGTCTCTCTCAACTTCACATGTGCAAACAGAGTTTGTGCCATATCTGAATGTGACGTGCTCTGGCTACCCCGACTTGGTAGCTCCACCAAAAGGGTCCTTCCTGTACCTGGAACTTGTAGCTATAGAGCGGAGAAAGTGATTTTAGCTAGAGCCCACCCTATTAACCAGACATGACCAGTATTAATGTGAAACACGAACAGACTTTAATGGGAAAAACACACTGCTTTTATACACCTTGGCCATCTTGATAAGAGCCTTATCTGATCCCAAAATTCCCACCATTTCCACCCCTCCAGACAAGCCAGCACCTCCATAGAAACAACAGTCACATAGGGATCCCATAATAGCTAAGTCGCCATTTCGGGGTGATCCCGAGGGAGCAGTGGCTATTTCTGGGTAATGTTGGAGAGCTACTGGCCCCAAGGTGTCACAGTCCAAAAAGCGACATGATCCGTTGTTGGGGCCCGGAGGGGCAGCTGATCAAAAGTACACCGTTTCAGCCAGTGGTAGTAGGGGAAGAGGGGGGGTCCGAAGCCCCGTGTTCTGAAGTGAACTTCCTGCTGGCAATCACCTCACTCCTTGCCCTTCATAGGAAGTACAAATACCGAAAAAAGCAGAGCTCTGGGGCAAAGGGCCTCTGGAGTGACCTAGGTTGAAGTTCAGCGGGGATCCCTAGCGAACACAGCCGTCGAGTAGTTCCACAAGCCTGGCTCTTCTGAAAGGGGCCAAGCGTCCAGAGATCAGCTCTTTCAGTGATAAAGAACAAGCTGTGTAGAAACAAGTGAAAGGGGGTTTGGGCACAAAGTAATCCAATATTGAGGGAGGGTGGTCTTGGCATCTTGTTATCCGTAAATCCAAATGACAGCAACAGCACCTTAGGTATGCCTCATGATTCTATTTATTGATGAAACATCACAGATACAACAACGTTTCGGTCAGCAATAGACCTTAATCATGTTATCATGATAACATGATTAAGGTCTATTGCTGACCGAAATGTTGTTGTATCTGTGATGTTTCATCAATAAATAGAATCATGATGCAAATCTAAGGTGCTGTTGCTGTCATTTGGATTTGCTGTTGTTGTTTGGGATCAGTGCAGGATCCTTGCAACGTGCACCTGGATATTGGACTGCGAGTGCTGTGCTGACCTTTTTTGTCGATCTTGGTATCCGTGACACTGAATATTAGTTTGTGATTGGTTAACAAGGATTCTTTTGTTCTGGGGGACAGGGAAACCATTGAAATGATCAAATTTAAAACAATATATTCATTTGACAAAATAAAGCTGCAGTTTTCCTTGCAAAATTATTCTCAGATATGAAGGTTTAATATCATGTACTTTATAATTTGTGTTTAGTGATCCTTAAACAAGTATTCATATTTAAAAAAATGTTTGGTGACAAATGATTAGTCCGAAACAACTGTTTGTCCGTGTATTTCTGTATTTTCTAGCACAATTTAGACATGTGCAACAGATATTCAAAATATCCGAACAAATACACAGGCTAAATTTTAAGAAAACAAAGAAATATTGACGAAATTAGTCATTAATTTGTTTCCTTTAATTTACATTTACATAGGGGTTAAAATACCTCTAGTAGGCGGCTGGAAAGCCACGATAACTCCGACCCTTCTTCTTAGAGCCCTGGGCCCGCTAATAGGGTGCTTAACACAGGGCCTGCGTTAAAAGATAAGGTATTTAGGACAGGCTTTAGGATTGGCTGCAAAAACTAAACGAATACTGAGAAGTGCAGCAAACGAATATTTGGGGAAACTAATTTTCCCAAGTATTCGTTCCAAAAGATTAATCTGAACCAATTTTTTTAGAGTTGCACGTGTCTAATATTTAAAGTTACAGCTTTACTCCCTTCATGGACACTAGGGGGCAGTAGGGCCTTTCTTTGTTTTTTTTACCCAGTGACATAAGATATGTTCTAAGTCTCCGAAAAAGTTTTTTTTTTTCTTTAATGACGTTGTGATAAATGTCCATCCATTACAGTCATGGCATAGTTACTGTAGATAAGTCAAGGACACAATATCAAACCAAAGCTGAAAAAGTCATCACGTTCAGGAACAAAGAGCTCAGTACATGAGAAGTCCCAGTAGATCTGACAATATGTTACAGGGTCTTGTGGCAGAGGGAAAGGGCACAAGGTTAAATTGGAAGCCAGATCAAATAATATCTTAGGAATTGAGAAGCGACACCAACATCTGCAGCCTCCTGATATAGAGAGTGATGATAATATTTAAGGATATTGCAGCAGGAGACCGCAAGGGATTCAGTACATCAAAGAGCTAATACAATTGCTCAGGCTGACAGAGTCTACCACTGGGGCAGGAATCAGGCAGGGCAGGCTTGCATTCTGCCTTTTTTATTTGTATAAGCTCATGCATATTAATGATTCTTCAGTAGCTTCTATTAAACCAATTGTTATCGTTGTCGAACATAAAGGAAGGAGCAAAATAAATAAATAACTGACACTGTTAAAGGGACATTATACACTAGATTTTTCTTTGCATAAATGTTTTGTAGATCCATTTATATAGCATGTACAGCTTTTTACAAAAAAGTATAGTTTTGCTTATTTTTTAAATAAAATTGTGCTGATTTTCAGACTCCTAACCAAGCCCCAAGGTAGTAAGAGAATACGGATGTATACCTCTTTAGCCTGCTCCTGTCTGTGTAAAGGGTCTTTTCATATGTAGAGGAAGGGAGAGGAGGGGAGTCTCTGCTATTTCCCACTTGCAGTGGGTGTTCCAGCTAATCTTTTTTAACAGAGCTAAACTGGGAGCTTCTAAGTAAGTTTTTAAACGGTTTTATACTGGATTTTTAGATCAGCGTCTGTGCATATTATTCTTTACAGTAGTGTATATTACATGCAGTTAAATGAAAATCGGTGTATACTGTCCCTTTACTCAAATTAATATTGGGACTAAGTCTATGGGCAAAATGTTTAAAAGTGAGAATAAATACATTTTCACATTTATCGACAAAAAAAATCTTCCGAATCATATCATCAAATTATTAAAATGTAATTGCGCCAATTTTCATATGTGCGAACAAGGACACTCGTGTTCAATTGCAAGTCTAATGTTTATGTGAACAAGTAGTCTGGAAATGCCTAATTTCGCTATTATTTTTCATTGTTATTTCTAAATGCCTGTATTCGCAACTTCTCACATATTTTTCATAAAGTGAATAAAGGGGCGCACAAAACATTTACACTTTTTTACTTTCGCTAATTAGTAGCTGGCAAGTTAAGTGACAAGGCAGAGCTGTATATATTGGTATTCTTTAGAAAGTTATGGACATTTTTCTTTTTCTGGCTGTTATGGCGGAATTGTGTGGGAGAAATCGCCCACAAGAAGTCGCAGAACAGGAAGGAGAGTTGGCAATAAATGCTAGTATAAAAATAACAACAAATAATTATAAAAATAATACAAATATTTATTTATATATATGTACAAATCAATTTTATTATTTATTATAAGTAATTCAATAACTAATAACTATGTACAGATTAAATTAAGAAAATCCAATATAAAGTGCAAAAATGTTTGTCACCAAAGAAAATAATAAACTGTAATAATATAACAAGTAATATTCCTACATTAATATCACGTAATAATTGTATTCAATTATAAAAGGATAAAAATAAAACCGTTTCCGGTGGCTAATTCATCCAAATGGCCTAAGATTGATAAATAAGAGGATGTGTTCGCAAGAAAAGTAAGAGACGCCTTTCGTTTATCATCGCATAAAACTTTTGCCCGTAAAAAAAATCTTGCCCTATGTATACACACGTATGCACCTTCCTTTATATGAGATTATTTGACTTCTGTCTAATTTTCTTTGTTATCTTTTGTTAAAAAAGCAGGGACGTGAGCTCAGGATTGTGCACGTGTCTGTATGGCAGAAGTTCTGCAAGAATATTATCCAGTTACAAGAGCACTAGATGGCAGTGCTATTTCCTGTCATGTAGAACTCCAGACACCTATATAGGGTAATCATCAACAAAGAATACCATGGGAACATAGAAGTAAATTGGAAAAAATAAAATAAAATTGTATGTTCTGTCTAAATCACAAAAGAACATTTTTGGGTTTCATATCCTTTAAAGGGATAGTAAAGTCCAAGTAAAACTTTCATGATTCAGATAGGGCATGTCATTTTAATCAACTTTTCAATTTACTTTTATCAACAAATTTGCTTTGTTCTTTTGATATTCTTAGTTAAAAGCTAAACCTAGGTAGGCTCATATGCCAATTTCTAAGCCCTTGAAGACCGCCTCTTAGATGAATGCATTTGACAGGTTTTCACAGCTAGATAGCAAAAGTACATGTGTTTCATATAGATAACATTGTGCTCACGCATGTGAAGTTATTTAGGAGTCAGCACTAATTGTCTGAAATGCAAGTCTGTCAAAAGATCTGAGATAAGGAGGCAGTCTGCAGAGGCTTAGATACAAGGTAATTACAGAGGTAAAAATATATTTCTCAACTTCTCTGTCAGCTCAAGACTTTGCCAGCCACTTCAATAACAAAATCGACTCCATCAGAAACAAAATCAGCTTTCAACATACTTCCATTCTCTCACCCTCTCAAACGCTCACAATCAACCACAACCCACATAGCCATAAATTTAGCTCTTTCTCCCCTGTTACCAAGGAAGACGTTTCTGCACTTATACTGAGCTCTCACCTCACTACCTGTCCTCTTGACCCTATCCTCTCACAGCTGCTCCCCTCCCTCTCTTCTACCCTTACCCCTATACTCACACATATTTTCAACCTCTCCCTCAGCACTGGTATATTTCCCTCATCTCTGAAACATGCACTGGTTACACCAATCCTCAAAAAACCTTCCCTTGATCCAACCTCCCCATCCAACTACCGCCCTATTTCCCTACTCCCTCTTGCCTCAAAGCTTTTCAAAAAGCTAGTATATGCACGCCTATCCCATTTCCTTACATTAAACTCCCTCCTTGACCCACTGCAATCTGGATTTCGTCCCCATCACTCCACAGAGACAGCAAACGTTAAGGTTACGACCTACTTACAGCAAAATCAAAAGACCACTTCTCTCAGCTTTTCCTCCTTGATCTGTCCGCAGACTTTGATACTGTTGACCATCCTCTTTTGCTCCAAACCCACCAATCCTTCGGCATTTGTGATTCAGCCTTCTCGTGGTTCTCTTCCTACCTGTCAAACCGTACCTTTACTGTAGCCTTCTCTGGGGCCTGCTATGCCCCGTCACCACTTTCTGTTGGGGTACCGCAAGGCTCTGTCCTCGGTCCCCTTCTCTATCTACACGTCATCATTAGGTTCCCTAATAAAGTCCCATGGGTTAAAATATCATTTGTATGTCGACGTCACCCAAATCTACTTCTCTGCACCAGACCTATCTCCTTCCTTGCTAACCTGTGTCACTAACTGTCTTTCTCACATCTCTTCCTGGATGTCCTCTCACTACCTCAAGCTAAATCTCTCCAAAACTGAGCTCCTTGTTTTCCCACCTTCTTCCAAAATCTCCACCCCCAATCTCTCTATAACTGTCGACAACTCCATCATTACCCCTACCCCGCATGCCCGATGTCTTTGGGTCACACTTGACTGAGACCTTCTTTCACTCCTCACATTCAGTCCTTTGCTAAATCCTGCCACTTCCACCTTAACAACTTCTCTAAAATTAGCCATTTCCTTACACAAGACACAACTAAGACTGCAATCCACTCTCTCATCCTTTCCTGCCTCGATTACTGCAACTCTGTCCTCTTTGGTCTCCCCAGCTGCCGCCTAGCTCCTTTACAATCAATAATGAATGCCTCTGCCAGGCTCATCTTCCTTACACGTCGCTCTTCATCTGCTGCCCCTCTCTGCCAATCCCTTCACTGGCTTCCTCTTGCCTCTAGGATCAAACACAAAATTCTCACTGACATACAAAGCCCTCAACTGCACTGGTCCCCCCTATATCTCATACCTTATCTCCAGATACTCTCTCTCCCGTCCCCTTCGCTCTGCTCAGGACCTCCTACTCTCCTCCTCCTCTCTTGTTACCTCCTCACACTCCCGCTTACAGGACTTCTCCAGACTGGCTCCCATCTTGTGGAACTCTGTGCCTCGCTACATAAGACTCTCCCCTAGTTTTGAAAACTTCAAGTGCTCCCTAAAGACTCTACTATTCAGGGATGCATACAACCTACACTAACCTTTCTTTATATCGTTTCCTCTCCTCCATTGCTATCCCCTGAACCCCCTTAGCCTGTATGCCTAAGAGTCATGCTGTTTGTAGATCACCTTCTTAAGAGCTGACTACAACAGTGCGACTCTTGGCAGGGCCCTCTACCCGTCTGATCCCTGTAAATGTTTCCTTGTATTCTGCCTATGTTTATAGCGTTGCGGAATCTGTTGGCGCTCTACAAATAACCGATAATAATAATATAACAGTGTTGGTTATGCAAAACTGGGGAATGGTAAATAAAGGGATTATCTATCTTTTTAAACAATAACCAGTTTGGTGTTTACTATCCCTTTAACTTTGTGACATAAACCAGAATCTATTGCTGTTTTTTTATTTTTTGTTTTTAAAATCCCATCAGATTGTGTTAACCGTTTTAGCAGTTAAAGCACACCTTGACATTGTAATATAAAATGTTTAGTAATGCACAGTAAACAACTTTGCAATTGCCTTTAATTGTTTATTTTCCCCCTTGTAATTTAGCGCTGAAAATGTTGGATTTTCTAATTCTCAGAGATAAGATAATTGGTTGATCGGAACAGCCAATAGAATATAGAGCTCAATACGATTGGTTGATTCAATCAGCCAATCAGATTTTTCCTACCTTAATTCCGATTGGCTGATAGAATCCTATCAGCCAATCGGAATTCGAGGGACGCCATCTTGGATGACGTCATTTAAAGGAACCTTCATTCGTCGTTAGTCCGTCGGTGAGGAAGGATGGCTCCGTGTCAGCTGCTTCAAGATGGACCCGCTCCGGATGGAAGAAGATAGAAGATGCCGCCTGGATGAAGACTTTGGACCCTCTGGAGGACCTCTTCTTGCAGGATAGGATGAAGACTTCGGACCCTCTGGAGGACCTCTTCTTGCCGGATAGGATGAAGACTTTGGACCCTCTTCTGGACGGATCGGTGATACCCGGCTGGGTGAAGACAAGGTAGGGAGATCTTCAGGGGCTTAGTGTTAGGTTTTTTAAGGGGGGTTTGGGTTAGATTAGGGGTATGTGGGTGGTGGGTTGTAATGTTGGGGGGGATATTGTATGTTTTTTTTTACAGGCAAAACAGCTGATTTCTTTGGGGCATGCCCCGCAAAAAGCCCTTTTAAGGGCTGGTAAGGTAATAGAGCTGTTAACTTTTTATTTTAGAATAGGGTAGGACATTTTTTTATTTTGGGGGCTTTGTTATTTTTTTAGGGGGCTTAGAGTAGGTGTAATTAGTTTAAAATTCTTGTAATCTTTTTTTATTTTTTGTAATTTAGTGTTTGTTTGTTTTTGTAATTTAGTTTAGTTGATTTAATTGTAGGTAATTGTAGGTAGTTTATTTAATTATTTTATTGATAGTGTAGTGTTAGGTTTAATTGTAACTTAGGTTAGGATTTATTTTACAGGTAATTTTGTAATTATTTTAACTAGGTAGCTATTAAATAGTTAATAACTATTTAATAGCTATTGTACCTAGTTAAAATAAATACAAAGTTGCCTGTAAAATAAATATAAATCCTAAAATAGCTACAATATAATGTAGCTATATTAGGGTTTATTTTACAGGTAAGTATTTAGCTTTAAATAGGATTAATTTATTTAATAAGAAATAATTTATTTCGTTAGATTTAAATTATATTTAACTTAGGGGGGGTGTTAGGGTTAGGGTTAGATTTAGCTTTAGGGGTTAATACATTTATTATAGTAGCGGTGAGGTCCGGTCGGCAGATTAGGGGTTAATACTTGAAGTTAGGTGTCGGCGATGTTAGTGAGGGCAGATTAGGGGTTAATAAAATTTATTATAGGGTTTACGAGGCGGGAGTGAGGCGGTTTAGGGGTTAATACATTTATTATAGTGGCGGCGAGGTCCGGTCAGAAGATTAGGGGTTAATAAGTGTAGGTAAGGTAGCAGCGACGTTGGGGGGGGGGCAGATTAGGGGTTAATAAATATAATGTAGGTGTCGGCGACGTTGGGGGCAGCAGATTAAGGGTTCATAGGGATAAGGTAGGTTGCGGCGGTGTCCGGAGCGGCAGATTAGGGGTTAATAATATAATCCAGGTGTCAGCGATAGCGGGGGAGGCAGATTAGGGCTTAATAAGTGTAAGGTTAGGGGTGTTTAGACTCGGGGTACATGTTAGGGTGTTAGGTGCAGATTTAGAAACTGTTTCCCCATAGGAAACAATGGGGCTGCGTTAGGAGCTGAACGCTGCCTTTTTGCAGGTGTTAGGGTTTTTTTCAGCTCAAACTGCCCCATTGTTTCCTATGGGGGAATCGTGTACGAGCACGTTTTTCAAGCTGGCCGCTACCGTAAGCACCGCTGGTATTGAGAGTTGAAGTGGCGGTAAATATGCTCTACGCTCCCTTTTTGGAGCCTAACGCAGCCCTTCTGTGAACTCTAAATACCAGCGTTATTTAAAAGGTGCGGGGGGGAAAAAACACGCGTAGCTAACGCACCCCTTTGGCCGCAAAACTCTAAATCTAGGTGTAAAACTTTACACTTATTTTGCCAATATTTAAACAGCTAATGTAACTTTAAAAAATACATCTACATGTTATTCTCAGACTAATCTTTTCTTTGAATGCATCATTTTATATAGTGTTTATTTAGTGTTTAATGTCCCTTTAAGTAAAATTAGTTTCAATTTAAACAAACTAGTAGGAAATACACATGGGCACGACTCATACTGCAGTATACAATGGGCTAGATTCATATAGGTTTATTTGACTGCGGAGGGTCCTTCTCATTAAACATGAAACCCAAAAATGTTCTCTCAAGATTTATGTAGAACATACTATTTTAAACAACTTTCCAGTTTCTTTCTATTATCATATTTGCTTCATTCTCTTGATATCATTTGTTGACGGAGCAGCAGTGCAGTACTGGTTTCAAACTGAACACAAGTGAGCCAATGACAATCGGTATATATATGCAGCCACCAATCAGCAGCTAGAACCTAGGTTCTTTGCTGCTCCTGATCTTTCCTAGATAAACCTTTCCGCAAAGGATAATAACAGAATGAAACAAATTAAAAAATTAAAGTAAATTGGAAAGTTGTTTAAATTTATCATTTCTACCTAAAATTGTGGGTTTCATGTCCCTTTAAGGCAAACTTATGTTTGAAATTCATTGAGCGCTCTTTTCTAGCCAATCGCTAGTGGGCGTTGCTGACATTAACATATAAAGCTGTGTTAAATGGCCCATTACATCTTGCGCAGTAAAGCAGAGCTGCTAGTAATGTGGAAAAACAATAATTATAACCACAAACTGTTAAATATCTGCATGACTTATGTTAAAGTAGTCTTGCCGCATACAACAGAATGTTCCTCAGCAATTTCGCAGATTCTAAAAAGGAGCTGTCCGTAGGCAGTCTGGGGCATCCCTGAGATGAGGTAGAGATGGTCTGAGCAAGATATCTGTTTAATAAACAAGTTTTATTATCAGTGGGACACGATACCTAAAAGATTTCCTTCATGAATCAGATAGAACCTACAATTTTAAACAACTTTACGATCTACTTCTTTCATCTAATTTGCTTCATTTTTTTCTGTATCCTTTGTCGAGGAATCTAGCTGAACACATCAAGTCAGCCAATGAGAAGAGGCATATATTTCCAGCCACCAATCAGCAGCTAGTACCTAAGTATGCTTTTCAACAGTGAATACCAAGAGAACAAAACAAATTAAATAAAAGAAGTGAATTGGAAATTTGTTTAAAATTGCATACACTACTATCTGAATCATGAACAAAAAATGTTGGGTTTCATGCCCCTTTAATTCTAGGCCATTGACTGATAGAGGCAACTCACACAGCTGTATTGGTGGCAGGGAACACGTTTGCACATGCATGAAAACAAAAACTATGTTTATACAGCACAGCAAAAACCTGTAATACACCTTCTCTCTTTTAGATTAAACAAAGAAAACTGCTGCACTTTGTTTCACAAACCAGCTGTCCAACTAGCGCTGCTGATTGGGTAAGCAGCAGTTTCCGCTTGGGACCAGCAGTCTTCTGCGGCTCCCAAAAATGACTTTGACTATGTGTTTAAACAGTTTGCAGGGTCTAAACACAGAGTGTTGCATAGTGATAAAATGGCAGGCTCTGGTGACAGAGAACTCAAATTTGTATTTCATGATTAAGATAGAGTATTCAATTTTAAACATCTTTCCAATGTACTTCCGTTATCAAATTTGGGAGCTAGCTAAACACCTCAGGTTAGCCAGTGAAAAGAAACATATATTTGCAGCCAATCAGCAGTTAGCTCCAAGTAGTGCTTTTCTGCTCCTAAAACTATCTAGGTATTCTTTTCAACAAAAGCAAATCAGAAAATAGAAGTAAATTGGAAATTTGTTTAAAATTGCATGTTCTACCCAAATCATGAGAGAAAAATGTTGTGAACCCTTTAAGATCATGGGATATAGAGTGACGTTTCATGCTGTTGCTGTTTTTTTAATTGAGTAAATAATCCTGGACATATCCATATATTGTCTACAGGTTCTTACACAAATTAGCCTGACTCAAGACAAATATTATTTCTGGGGATGACCCTAATAATCCCTAACAACTCTTTGTATTATTGATTGATTAGTCTCAAATAATCCATTTATGTACCATTAATTGACTCCTTCTTGCCCATTATGGACTTGATAACAAGTGGAGCGCAAAATTGCGCTTTTGCGAGTGCAATATTTGCGCTCCACTTGTAATACCAGCGCATGCAATTGTACGGCTCAATAGAGTGCGCTTCCAGAGGCTTCAATGGAAGCCTCGTTCTCATGCTGTGAGACACGGCATGAGAACCTAGCGCAGCAAAGGGGGTAAGTCGCGCAGCGATAGGCAGCAAATATAAATATATATGTACATGAAAATATACATATATATTTATGTGTTAATATGTGTAAAAAAAAAAAATATTTATAAAAAACTAAAAGACCCTATGGCTGGTTATTTATCACTTGCCCGCAACAGGCAAATTTGCCTGTTAGCGGGCGCAGGATAAATTATTGCGCCACTTTTTATCTAGCCCTATATGAGGACAAATTTTCTTGGCAAATCCCATGTGCTTGGGAGAAAAAAAGGATAGTTTCTTCACCTGGCTTCCAAACGTTTTTACGATATAGTCAAAAATAAAGGGCTAGAAAAGTCAAAAATAAACTTCATGATTCAGGCAGAGCATGCAATGCTAAGAAATCTTTCAATTCACTTCTGTTGTCAAATTTACTTTGCTCTCTTGGTATACTTTGTTGAAAAATATTAAATTACATTATTGAATCAGAGACTTTATAAATTATTTCAGTTGGGATTTCTGTACAATAAAGTCAATTTGTTTCTTTCATGATTCAGAGTATGCAGTTTAAATCAACTTTCTAATTTACTTCTATTATCTCATTTGCTTTGTTCTTTTGGTATCCTTTGTTTAAAAGCATACATGGGTATGCTCAGCAATGCACTACTGAGAGTTAGCCAGTGATTGGTGGCTACACACATATGCCTCTTGTCATTGGCTCATCAGGTGTGTTCAGCTAGCTCTCAGTAGTTTATTGCTGCTCTGGAGCTGACTTCAACTATGTGTTTAAACTATTTGAACGGGTTAAAGCCATAGTTATATGCAAGAAGTAGTGCAATAATACAATGTTATAACCTATCTTTACTTTATTTTGTTCTGAATATAAACATGGTCAGATCAAACCAAGTTTCAGCCAGTACCTCTCATTGTGAATTGTGGGAAATGAATGTGTGTTGCTGTAGGTAACATCATCTTTTGTGGCTTCTATGCCTCTGTAATCATGCTGGGAGCAACTCTGTAATCTAATTTCCAATTTCTCCTGTGCTAGTCCTGATTAGCCGTTCCCTCTATCATTTGCCAGAGGAGAAAAGCCCAAGGTTTTTCTTCTACCTTGTTACCATGGTAATCAGGCAGAGCTGTGGTCAGCTGGGCCGGGAGCCTGTGCACCGCGCAGGATCTGGCAGCCTCTCTGCAGGGTATCGGAGAACGAATCTGTATGCTAGAGACTGCTCAAGATTTAACACTTCTGCTACTAGAAGAAAAAAGTGCCCACATCGTTACTAATAGTGAAAATGCACTCAGGACTCCAACGCAGCGTGTCTCAAACTAATACAGCTTCAGAAACCTTTTAAAGGAATATTAAAGTTATTTGTGTGTTTTGTTCAATAAAGGATACCAAGAGAACAAATTAAAATAGATCATAGAAGCAAATTAGAAATATGTTTTAAAATTGCATTCTCTATCTGAATCATTAAGTTTAGCTTTTATTTTTCTGTCCCACTAGGAAGCTGCAAGTTTTACAGCTATAGAGCAGGACATAGAGTCGTGTGAGTGTCACTTTTAATTGGTTGACCGGCTATATCCTGCTTAGGAAACTGCTTCAGACCTGGAATTTACATATGTGTTTAACCTATTTGTAATGGTTAAACACAGTTATCTAGGCTCACCAATACAAAAAAAATGATGTAACAAATTGGAGCATATACGTTTTGAGTTTGAAAGTCCCTTTATATGCGAAGAGGGTATTTTAGTGTCCTGGCAAGGCGTTATTGGCTACTCTTTTGAGGTTCTGGACTCCCCTGAAAGTTTTAAAGGGATATGAAACCCACATTTTTTTCTTTCATGATTCAGATAGAACAGGCAATTTTGAGGCAACTTTCTTATCAATGTTTCCTCGTTCTCTTGGTTTCTTTGTTTGAAAAAGCAGGAATGTACGCTTAGGAGCTGGATCATTTTTGGTTCAGCACACTGGGTAGCGCTTGCTGATTGGTGGCAACATTCTGCAGCTGAATTTACTTGAGAATCACTTCTGACAAAAACTATACATCTAGAGATTCTTATTTTTGGATAATGATGAAGGGTTTCAGTCATTTTAAGCCACTTAAAAATAAGCACAATCATACAACCAACACAAATTGGCCACAGTGAAGCACTTGCTGTCCCTAGTCCCGTATATCACTGTTGTTTCTCTGGCGTTGTTACGGGATACCATTGTTCTCTGTCTCTTCAGCCTGTGCATGCATTTTCTTTTTGCTGGTTCAATGCATCTGAACGAAGGGGAGGGATCAACGAGACCCAAATGTTTTTCCCACGCTTGTTATAAGTTCCCACACATTAGTGATTACTCCAGCAAGTTGGAAACCACAGAGAGAGCTGGTTTGTCCTAATTAAAGATTAACAACTGGGAGTAATTGAGCAATTTTTATTCAGCTGCCAAAGCGTAAGACTACAAATCCCAGAATGCTTTTGGAAATTATTTGAAAAACAACATATTTCTATAGCCGCGTTCGGCAAACTCCGAGACCCAGCGCCAGTTAAATCCCCTGAGTGATGACGTGGCGCTGGGAAACGTCACGGTTTTGGGAGCGTTAAGAAAACGCTCCCAAGCCGCGTCATAGGGAGCTGAGACGCTCAGTCGCTTGCTCTTCACACTCCCAGTGTTACCAGCAACCTGGAAGCACTGGGACTAGCGTTGCCACCTCGGCCATGTTTTCCTGGACACTTATGAGTTACACATGCTGCAGGGTGTGCAGGGAAGAACATGAATAGTGCTGTCCAGGGTCACTATTTTATTTGCTGTCCAGCAGCACAATGCATGTTTCTCTCTGAACACCCTGCAGCGTGTGTAACTCATAAGTGTCCAGGAAAACATGGCTGAGGTGGCAACCCTAACTAGGACTGACGTCATTTGAGCATTCAGCGAACGCCCAGCACCTCGCTTGGAAGTCTTCCCCGAACGCTCCAAGCAAGGCTGGGCTCGCTGGAGGTGTCTGCCGAAAGCGGCTTATGTGCTATGAAAATTTGGGTAGGAACATGGGCTGAAAGCAGGAGTTTCACATATCTGTTTAACCCATATACCTTTACACAGACCCTCTTAGTTAAAGGGACATGAAACAATTTATCTTCAGCTAAATCATTCAATTTTAAATAGCTTTACTTTTTATTTCTATTATCTAATAATGAAGAAAATATAAATAAATTGGAAAGTTGTTTAAAATTGTATGTTCTATCTGGATCATGAAAGAAAAAAAAAATAGGTTTTTATGTCCCTTTACTAATTGTACTAGCTTTGTATAGCCCAAGCATACCATTAAAGGGACAGTCTACTAAAATTGTTATTGTTTAAAAAGATAGATAACACCTTTACTACCCATTCCCCAGCTTTGCACAACCAACATTGTTATATTAATATACTTTCTGCCTGTTTCTAAGCCACTATAGACTACTAGTTCATGTGGGCCATATATATAACATTCTGTTCACGCCCGGGAAGTTATTTAAGAGTTAGCACAACACAGTACTAACTGCAAGTCAATAGATAATAAATAAAAAGTCATGTGATCAGGGGGCTATCAGAAGATGCTTAGATACAAGGTAATCACAGAGGTAAAAATGATATTAATATAACTGTGTTGGTTATGCAAAACTGGGGAATGGGTAATAAAGGGATTATCTATCTTTTTAAACAATAACAATTCTATGGTAGACTGTCCCTTTAAATCCAACTTGTAATGCACATGTTGCTTTTTTAATTTTCCATTTTACCTAGGTAGGCAGCAGTGCAGTACTGGGAGCTGGTGATCAGTGGCTACACATACAGTATATGTATCATGCCAATAAATGTGTTAAACTAGTCAAGTATGTCCCAGTAGAGCACTGTTGCGATGGAGCTGACTGTAACTATGTGTTTAATCTATTTGTAATGAGAGGTGGGTACAAATCCTTTTGAACTGGAAATATGTAAGTTGTGATGTTGCAGCAATGTAGAATAACAAACAGGGTTTTATTCAATTTACTTTTTAAATCATTATCCTATTTTCACACACCTAATGATGTGCTTATTTATAAGAATTGTGGTTGCAGAGCAGTAATTTACATCCGAATACTCCATCAATTGTCTTTTAATTCTGATGTATATATTTTTAACATATGTGAGCATATCCAGTAACAAAAAGCACCATATAGAAAGCATGGGGCTATAGGATAGCGGAGCTTGCTTATGTGCATTACGAGAATGCATTAATTTGTTTCAGAGTATACAATGAAGTCTTAGGGCTCCATGTATGAAGCAGCGAAAGCTGCTCCGGAGCCCTTGTGGGGCAGGTTCGCATATGTGAGCCCGCTACCGCAATTAAAGAACCAGCGGTTAATAGACCGCTGCTTCTTACACCCTACGCCACCTCTGAGGTGGCGATTGAAAATCACTGAGAGCTTGCTCACTCTCGGTGGTTGACTGCCTCTTCAGTCACGCGATTGGTCGCGTGAATGAAGGGTCAGGCATTACACACTCCGATGAGTGTGTAATGATACATACGGGCAAGCGGATCAACAGATCCACTGCTCGTGTGTAGCAAAGGTGGGCGGACAACTTCGCGAGTTGAGAAGCTGTCCGCCCGCCGCTTAGTACATGGAGCCCCTATTGCAGAAATGTTAAAAAAAATAAACATCAAAGCTAGGAGCAGAGATTTAAAGACCATAATAGTCAAAAAAGGACATGGTCTAATTTATTAAAGCATGTAATTTTAACACTATCGACCCTGCACTGCTGAGTATTTAACACACGCAAATAATTACCATTAGGGACCCACAGACCACTGCTGGTCCTGGGTGGTAACTGATGCTGATCCAATCAGCAGCACTAGTAACACGATTCAGATGCGTTAACTAGCACTGCTGATTGGATCATCAGCGGTTTCTGCTTGGGACGAGCAGTGCTCTGTGGGTCCCGAGTGGTATTTTTACTCTATAGATCAGGGTCTCTCTAACACATTTGTAATCTATTATGGCCATTTAATCAATTATTTAAAATTCCAAAGGATTTGAAAATTAGTTCATTCTTTGTTTTCACCTAATCTTTTTAAATATTTGGTGCTGCCTTCTCATTAACAAGCTCCTTTTAGCACTGCACGAGCAGCTCTCTGTTCTATAATTGTTTATATCACTGACACAAGTTTGTGCACATTGTCTGAGCTGGGAGGGTTTAATGTGATCAGACAGACATGTGCATGATTTGTTTAGGTCCTGAAGAGACAGAATGGTTAGTGAGGAAGAGCTAGAGCGGAGCACAGAGTTCCCTGTGTAATAAGCAGAGGTGCTCAGGAGGAGCAAGAGAGTAAGGGAAAGACATTCCTGGATACAACTGACCTAAATGTATAATTGACCTTCTTAGTGTCAATCTAGGTAACCCCAATTTACCTTTTAAATCCTATGTCCCTGGCAGTTCTCCTCTCACTATATTCCCTGTCTGTGTCCTTTATTGGAACTTGTGGTCAAGCTAAGCGCTTTGTGCTGGCAATGCTTTAAGCACCCTCTTTTCTGCCAAGTGCCAACTTCCATGTCTACAGTAGGGTTGCCACCTCGACCATGTTTTCCTGGACATTTATGAGTTATGCATGCTGCAGGGTAAGCAGGAAGGAACATGTATTGTTCCTTTGGACATCACATGAATAGAGCTGATGAACAGCACAATAGGCTGCCCGTAGCCCACCCATAGTTTTAATCAAAAGATTCTCTAAGCAAATAAATTTTAGGGAATTATTAAACACAATACTATTTTTTTCCTTGTTCTATGTAATTAAGAGTATTTTACCTTGTGTTATTGTTTAAACAGATGTTTGTGTACTATATAAAATTACTTTTTATTTGTACTTTTGTGTTAGCCAATACAGTGGTGGTTGTTGTCCTTATCAGCCATTGACTATTAAAGGGACAGTATACACTCATTTTCATAAAACTGCATGTAATAGACACTACTATAAAGAAGAATATGCACAGATACGGATATAAAAATCCAGTATAAAACCTTTTAAAAAAAATAATTAGAAGCTCCCAATTTATCACTGTTGATGAGGTAAGGCTGGGACACCCGGCGAAATGGCCTGAGAAAGCAGGAAGACCAGACACTACCCCTTTTCCTTCATTTGAAGACCCATTAAATAAACAGGAGCAAGCAGGAATCTGTAGACATCAGTATACATCTAAAATTTTGGGGCTTGTGAGGAGTCTGAAAATCAGCACAATGTTATTTAAAAAATAAGCAAAACTATAGTATTTTACAAAAACACTCCCAGATGGGCTATATAAATGGATAATCTACAAAACATTTATGCAAAGAAAAATCTAGTGTATAATGTCCCTTTAAGTACATTAGTATTTCTTATACATAAACCTTCATTTCCTGCTAGTTCAATTTCTAATTAATAATAAGTTGTTCTATTAGACACATGATTGAAAAACAAAAACTACTATATCTATTTTTTTTTTTACTTTAGTTATGAACCAATTTTTAAAATGTTGCTCTTTAGTTAGCTTTAGGTTCCTGTGATCTTTCATCCATAAACTTAGTTCTATGGGCCTGATATCCAAAAACTCACATTGATGGAGAGAAATCACACAAAATCTTTTGTATTTTTTTTGTATTGTAATGTAGGAGTCTGTTTCACATACATAACACTACATAACAACATAAAAAATTCTCATTTTTGTTTCTAATTATTTTTAAGGGCCTCGCCATACTGACAAGTCTTCTTAGAATATCTCACCAGAGTGACGAGGTTTTGAATATCAAGCCCTATGAAATAAAGAGCATGTGGAGGTCTTTGATACTTAGAAATATCAAGACTTATCATAATATGAGGGGGACTTCCAGAGGTAGTCATCTTACCAATTTAAATATTTTTTGGCTCCTATAGAAGCATGCAATCTGATATAAATCCTTTTTCTTAGGTAGACAAACAAAGGAACATAGGGGGCATCACATAGTGTATCAGCTGAAGGTAAGCAAGGCCACCACTATAAATTCTTAACCATTGATCAGGGCCCCCGCCCCCCCCCCCCCCCCCCCCCGCTTTGACATGTGCAATTTTTTGCCAAATGACTAAAACATACATGCAGTTTTTTCTTAAATGTAGTCAAACTTGGAAATTCTGTAAAGGTAGTAACACACATACACAGAAACACACAGACCCACTCATACACTGAAACACCCCCTCACACATAAGGATTCACATATAGACACTCTAGCAGACACACAAACACACTCAGACACAGACACTCAGCAGTTGTTTACATTGGTCTGACAAGTAATGAGGTAGACTACAGTTTTGTCAAAAAAGGAGATTTACACGACAAAATATGGAGTTTTGATTATCTTTTTGTCAAGGAAAAGGCTAACTATATGCTGACAACAACATGCAGTGGCTGAAAGGAAGGGCCCTGAACTGCCTAAACAATAATTTAAAGGTTAAGTGGGGGATTGGTGACTTCTGGAAAGGTCTCATTAGTTTTAAAGTCTGTAGAAAGATGTGAATAATCAGTAGTAAGGGCAAAATGTCCTTAAAAAGGAACAGACAATATACACACACACACACACACACACACACACACAAACTTGCACATACACCCAAGGAAACACCCACAGAGACAGCCTCAGAAAACACACAAAGACATACACACTCACATACAATTACAGAAAACACACAACGACTCACACACAGAGATACACCCACAGAAAACACACACAGACATACATACACACACACCTCACTAAGACATTCACAGAAAACACACAAAGACATTTACACACACACACACACAGAGAGAGACACCTAAAGAAAACACACAGACATATGCACACACCCTCACAGAGACACCCACAGAAAATACACAGACATATGCACACACCATCACAGAGTCATCCACAGAAAACACACAGACATACATACACACACACACAACCTCACAGAGACACCTTTCAGAAAATGCACAAAGACATATGCACATACCCTCACAGAGACAGCCACAGAGAAAACACAAAGACAAACACACCCACCCTCACAGAGGCATCCACAGAAAATACACAAATACATACACATACACACACACCCTCACAAAGACACCTATAGAAAATGCACAAAGACTTATGCACACACCATCACAGAGACATCAACAGAAAATACACAGACATACAAAACCACCCTCACAGAGGCATCCATCGAAAATACACAAAGACATACATACACACAATCTCACAAAGACACCCACAGAAAATGCACAAAGACATACGCATACACCCTCACAGAGACATCCACAGAAAATACACAAACACATACATATATACACACACACACACCCTCACAGAGACACCCATAGAAAATGCACAAAGACTTACGCACACACCCTCACAGAGACATCCACAGAAAACACAGAAATACATACAAACACACCATCACAGAGACATCCACAGAAAATACACAAAGACATATGCACACACCCTCACAGAGACATCCACAGGAAAAAAATACATACACACTTATAGAGACGCCCACAAAAGCACAAGGACACAAATACAGACACTCACAGAAACACTCACAGGAGGTAAAATTTCTGCACATTGCCATCCCCTAAAAAATAGCAGAAATTAAGAGATCACTTTTTAAAGAATTATATTTTTTTTCCTTCCCTCCCCTTTTCTCCTCCCCTTTGCTTTATCTGGGTAATTAGATGGCAAAGATATTATTTGGAATGTGGGGGGATTTACTCTCCAATTAAAAGGAAAGCTGTCATAAACTTTTTTAAGCAAAAAGGATTTTGATATAGCATGTCTACAGGAAATGCATTTATCAGATCTTGAACATAGTAAGATTAAAGCCAGATAGCTTGGGGAGTCACTCTTCTCTACATATAGAAAATCTGCTAGGGGGGTAATGATTCTAATTCATACAAAATTCGGCTACAAGATTCACAGAGTCATGAAGGACAAAGAGGGCAGATACTTAATTGTAAGGCTTCTTATTTGAAATTAAGAATATCTGTTAATTAATATTTATGGACCTCATGACACTCTTTCAAGGTTAGATCTATTTCTCATTTCAGAATCCTTGGTCTCTAAAGTTCTGAAGTGTAGCATTCTTGACCATACTTTATCCAATCATGCACCTGTGGTCTTAGTATTTGACATTAAAAGAGAGTTCACATTTAACTACTTTTTCTTTCCAACATATCTACAAAAAATCGGCTAATTTTAGAACATTTTGATTCAAAGCTTGGAAGGAATTCAGTCTGTTCAATATTCACTGTAGAGAAAATGTCCCGTTGTTTTGGGAAAGAACCAAGCTATACTTAAAAGCAGAGATCAATACTTATGGGGCTAGATTTAAAAAAGAAACATAATGGGGGGGCAGAGCTAGCCATCGTACAGCTAGGACGTCTATGTTCAGAGCTCTGAGCCCAGACCCAGGTTAATTAAGTTTAAAAGCATATTAATATTCCCTATCTTATAAGTGACATTGGATTGCAGCCTGGTTTAAGGCTGGATGGACATATCTCAGCTCTTTTGATAAGAAAGAGAGCTTTGTAAGTTAGCAGCTGCGAAGTTGTCTACAGAGTTTCTTCACTTCAAGTGCTAATTACCCGTCAAGTGAGCAACACTATTGCAGGCACTCCGGAGGGTCGGGGATCCGCTCCGGAGTGTTAGTAGCAACTGGTGAGTTGTGCAGTTGTGCATTAGAACCGGCCTGAAGAACTAGGTTACCCGTCAGCTAACGAGCCCCCATTTTGAGCTTAGCGGAGCGCCACAGACTTAAAGCCTCACAAACCGCACAGTAAGAAGTAGAGACTGACAGTGCGGAACTACCTGGTACGCCTGTGAGACGGAGGGGTGCATCGGTGTAGGCAGCGTGCAGGCCATTCACTCCTAGTGCAAGGGTTGAGACGGTTGAGTGGTGTAGAGCATCTGTGCGACTGCTTCTTGTTGCACCATGTGGTGCACGGTGCTTGCATACATAGTGATTCTCAATACTAGAGAAGTGAGATATCGTGTAGTGACTGGAGACGATATCAATACTTATACGGTCCTTCAAGCATCACAGGTGAGAGTGGGGAGTCTAATTGCAACTCTGGGGAAAGAAAGTGACACTGCACACCACATTAGGGTGAAATCTTTACAGAAAGGCAGGCGATCCTAGCCCGGTCACTGAAGATAGGCCCTCACATACTTTTGAACTAAACTAACTCTGCAGGAACTGAGGTGTTAGCACACACTGTCAACCCAGCATAAAACACAGAGTTAGTGAAAACTTTAAGGCCACATAGCTTACTATACCTAATTAACGTCAGGAATCTACATATGTGACCTACTGTAGGCCCTCTGAGCCTTGGATTACAACTAGGTTATTTGTTCAGAAACTGAGATACATTACTGTGAAGAGTGTTTCTGTGGGGACTTCTAGCCTTATAAATAGTTCTAGCTGATTATTAAAGGGCCACTAAACCCAAAATCTTTATTTCATGATTCAGATAGAGAATAGAAATTTAAACAACATTACAATTTACTTCCATTATTTATTTTGCTTCATTTTTTAAATATCCTTAGTTGAAGAAAAAGCCATGCACATGGTGAGCCAATCACACAATGCTTCTATGTGCAGCAACCAATCAGCAGCTAGTGAGCATATCTAGATATGCTTTCAATCAAAGAATATCAAGAGAATAAAACAAATTAGATAATATAAGTAAATTAGAAAGATGTTTAAAATTGCATTCTCTTTCTAAATCATAAAAGAAAAAATGTGGGTGGCATGTCCCTTTAATCATTCGTGCTGGGATTCCTGTAATATGGTATGATTTATACTTGATCTCCACTACATTTATCAATGTGTTGAAAGAGCTGCTGGAGGAGGGATCTGATCTATCCATATTTTCTGAGATTACACAAAAATCTTGGAGCGCTGATTTTGAGAAAAGAGGGAAGGGGGAGACGAAAAAAAGGCTCTCACTGACCCCATTCATTTCCCACTGTCTTTGGTGGCAGTGGGTCATACCCCATCAACCCTTTCCCTGTCTGGTCCAGAGGTGACATATCCCCAGGGGGAGGTGAGAAGAAAAGGTACAAGCCCTCCTATGCCCTGGGTCCCCAGCCACATTTAGTTCAGCACATTCCTCTGTGAAGATGAGGTTCTACACTACCTAAATGTGACCTAGGGGGTAGTAGGGGGGAACCCGAGAAACAGTGTGATAGAGGATATACACCTATTTAACCTAGAAAATATCCACCTTTATCGAAGTCAGAGAGGAGCACAGAACTGGGACATAATGGCAAACTCTAACAAAAAGAAACAGAGACAGCTAGATGGTTTGAAAAGAACTGTTGCTGATCATTTCCACAGTAAAGTGGTGGTAGACAGAGAGGGCTCTGAAGATGAGTCAAGAGATTCACTACGCTGTTTTCAGGAACATCTAGCTGACATGCCACGTCAACGAGACAGTGATAATTCAGTCATGGAGTCTATTAAAGCCCTATCCTCTAAAATGGATAACCACTATGCCTCCCTGAAGAGCGACATTAAGACCTCTGTTGCAGACCTAAATAGAGGCATTAGTGCCTTGGGGGAGAGGACAGAATCAATAGAACGGAGACAGAAAGACATGTCAGTTGACCAAGCTAACTTATTATCATATTCGCAAAATTTAGCTGAGCAGATCTCTGATCTTGAAATTAAGTTGGCGGATTTGGAGGACAGATCCCACCGCAATAATGTGAGAATTAGAGGAATCTCGGAGGAGATCTCAGCGTCCGAACTTCCAGACTTTCTGAAAGGCTTATATAAAACCATTCTAGGTTCCTGTCAGGATTCAGAAGCAGTAATGGATAGGGCCCATAGGGCTCTCAGACCCAGGAGCGCTTCCCAGGATCAACCAAGGGACGTGATTGTTAGATTTCATTATTTCACCTTTAAAGAGAAACTTGTTACATCAGCTTTCAACACAAAATCTCTTCCGGAACAATTTAGCAACATTCAGATCTTTCAAGATCTTTCAGCCAACACTCTCTCCAAAAGAAGATCCTTCATGCCTGTGACACAGTCCCTGAGAAAAGCTGGAATCAAGTACCGTTGGGGATTCCCAGTTAAACTCTATTTCCAATATGACAACAAGACACATGTCATTGCTGATATAGAACAAGGCCTCAACTTATTAAAAAAGTTGAACTTGGACTCCCTTCCCTTGATGCAATCTTCAGATGGGGACTCAACAAGTGGATTACGTCCTACAGCTCCAGCCTGGGATCCTCTGTCTAGAAGGAACTCTACAGCAGTTAAAAGAAAAGAGCAGACATCGGGACATTCATAATCTAATTCTTTCAGGAAGAATAATTACCCAACTTTGTGACCAAGAATATATGGTAAAGGTAATTTTAGTAACTGTTCCTGTGCTTCTTTTTTTTTCCTCTTTTTTTTGTGAGGAGCCCAACTAGCACTCGCAGATGAGAGGAACAATAATGAACTCACTTCAGGTACCATATATAGACGGATACCTTAGAGACTCTCAGGTTTATAAGTACTTAGATGGATAATGAATTGATTAGATGACATATCTCATTCTAAATGCTATGTATTTTCTTGTGTTATCAACATCATAATGTTTCCTGTATATAATGTTAGTATATTGTTTCAAATACATGTGAAGGTTACGTAAGTTACGTAAGTTATCTATAAAACAGTGTCCTCACCATTTTCAAGGTTAGGAATTGTATCTGTATTTTAAATACAGAAGTAAAACCTGAGGCCTGCATTATAAGAAGAAGTCCCCTAGGCGACTGACAGGTAAGAAGTGATATCTTAGATGTAAATGAGATATTATTCCCAGCTAAGGTAAAACTAGGAGTATGAGATTGTGGATGTGGGTTAGACCTGTCCACATAAGAATATTGTGTTGAGCTGGAACAGGGAAGAGACACTAGATTTAAGGGCAATACCTAGGTGCAGGAACTTTGTCTCATTTATTTTCAACGTACCTTAGAGTCCTGTTCGACTAGTTAACATTGAAAAAAAAAATATCAGTTTGAGTTTGGTTTTTGAGGATAGTAGAGGAATCGTTATCCCTGTAAAATCTATCATGATAAGTTATTGTTATTATATTTTATTCACAATGTATCTAATTTTTAATTTCAGTGGTCTTTTGACCAGGGGGTCCCCCCCCCCTACATACACCACCTCCCTACTTATTGTTAGTATTAATATACTTTACCTGAGCTTTTTCCCTTTACACTTCCAAATAATTGTGTCCTTTTGACTTTTGTTATTTTTTACCCCATATCTTGTTGCCTTATTTACCCCTGTAATCACGATAGAAATATTATATCGCTGGTGTGTTTGTCTAACCAGCTACCTCAAACAAATTAGTATATTTCAATTGTTGTGGGGGGAATTTTTGCATTTTAGCATTTTTCATTTTTTATTTTTTCCTTCCTCTTTTTTTTTTTTCTCTCTTCTCTTTTTCTCTTTTTTCTTTTTCACTCCCAGAAGTTAGTCTGGGTTAATTAGAGAGCAGCTTTGGTCTGCTATTTTGTAATAGCTTTCTTGAATTTTACCATAATAAGTTTAATGTGATACGTTGTCTTATTGCTGCGCACTCACCATCATTCTCAAATCAGAGTAATAGGTTCCCCCTCCCCCCCCTTTTTTTTTCTTCTCACCCCTGCCCCCCCCCCCCCTTGCCAGAAGTAGCTTCCCCATAAATTATACAGATAGAGATAGTGCATACACCCTTCAACATCTAGAAGTTAAATATGGGAGACTTACGGCTAATAACGCATAATACTCAGGGACTTAAAGGGACAGTCTACACCAGAATTTGTATTGTTTTAAAATATAGATAATCCCTTTATTACCCATTTCCCAGGTTTGCATAACTAACACATTTATAATAATATACTTTTAACCTCTGTGATTATCTTGTATCTAAGCCTCTGCAAACTGCCCCTTTTTTCAGTTCTTTTGACAGACTTGCATTCTAGCCAATCAGTGTCTGCTCCCAGATAACTTCTCGTGCACAAGCACAGTGTTATCTATATGAAATACGTGAACTAACACCCTCTAGTGGTGAAAAACTGTTAAAATGCAATCTGAAAGAGGTGGGCTTCAAGGTCTAAGAAATTAGCATATGAACCTCCTAGGTTAAGCTTTCAACTAAGAATACCAAGAGAACAAAGCAAAATTGGTGATAAAAGTAAATTGGAAAATTGTTTAAAATTACATTCTCTATCTGAATCATGAAAGTTTATTTTGGCCTAGACTGTCCCTTTAACACTCCCACTAAACGAAGCCTTTTATTAAATAGCTTAAGAAAGAATAGTGTAGATGTTGCTTTTATACAAGAGACACATTGGACACAGGCAAGAGAAAACACTTATCATTTTCGCAATTATTCACAAGTTATTACAGCATCATTAGATACTAAGTCAAGAGGAGTAGCTGTGTTCATCAAAGACTCCCTTGCATTTGAAAAAATCTACGTAGAGAGGGTCCAGCAGGCAAGATATATCATTTTAGTATGCAAAATTAATAGCGTCACCTTAACATTAGTAAATGTATATGGTACCAATTCAGGCCAAATTAGGTTTTTGAGAAAGCTCCTGAGGCGGGTGTCCACTGTGAGACAGGGCAAATTAATAATAGGCGGGGATTTCAATTTGGTGTGGGACCCAAACGTAGATAGATGATTTCCAATACAAGGGAATACAGATAGGGCGATGGGGTCGCTCTCCAGGGCCTTTCAGCACTTGATGGCTCAATATCAGTTATAAGACGCATGGAGAGCCTTAAATTCTGTCGAGAAAGAGTTTACTTTTTATTCAAATCCCCACAAGTCTTACTCTAGGTTAGATACCTTCTTCGTCTCTCCTAGATTCGTTGATAAGACCACTTTAGCTAAGATTCTACCATCCTATTGATCTGACCACCAGGCGGTCATGGTGGGTTTCAGTCCCTGCTCTGATTCCGGTGTTTTCGTGGAAGCTAGCTGACTGGCTTTTTAGTTCCCCCAATCAGAAAGTGGAGTTAGATAAAGTAATTAAAGACTTTTTTTACCATAAATGATAATGGAGAAACCTCAACACAGACACTTTGGGCAGCCTTTAAAGCGTACATCAGAGGCTGTTTCTTTAAACAGGAGGCAGTAGCTAGAAAAAAAAGGGGAGGGTCCTTAGCAGTATTAACGTGTTGCCTACGAGAACTACAAAGACTTTTAGAGGATAAATTTACGCATCGGGTGAATGATCAGATCCAAAGGGTCAGATCCCATATTAGAAATTTAGAGATTGAGAGAGTGCAAAGAACATTAGAGAGATTTAAACAGGTCTACTACTTTAGTAATAATAAAGTATCTACTCAATTAGCTAATAAGCTCCGCAACAGGACGGTTCAACGTAGAATTTTAACATTGAAAGAAGGTCCCAACCTTTGGTCCGCCCCAGGGGATATAGGTAAAACTTTTCAGAGATACTACAGCCCTCTTTATAATTTAAACCCCCTAGATAGAGAACGGCAACCAAATAGAACTCAAATAAAGCAATTCTTAGAGACTCTTAATCTCCCCTCTCTATCCCTAGATAACATAGAACTGATGAAAGAACCAATCTCCTTGGAGGAGGTTAATGTTGTATTAAAAAATATGAAATTAGGTAAGGCCCCAGGCCCAGATGGCTTTTCTAGTAAGTTCTATAAAAACTTCGGCGGCCAACTAGCACCTATCCTCCTAAGATTCTGTAACAAAATTTTTATCTCGGGTAATTTTAGATCAGAGTTTTTGGAAGCGTTGATTATTACCTTATTGAAACCGGATAAAGATCCCCCAAATTGTGGGAGTTATCGGCCAATTTCTTTGCTCAATATTGATACTAAGATATACTCTAAAATCTTGACCACCCGCCTGGCCAGGGTGATCCCCTCCCTGATTCACAGTGATCAGGTAGGTTTTATTCCTGGTAGGGAAGGTCCAAACAATACAAGAAGACTCATGCACATATTTACTGAAGCTAAAAGAAGTGGGGTCCCATTCCTTGCCTTGTCACTCGATGCGGAGAAGGCTTTTGACAGGGTGAGGTGGGATTACCTGTGGGAGGTGTTGGAGGTGTTTGAAGTCCCGGGAGAGCTCAGAACAGCAATCAAGGTGCTATACTCGTTCCCCACGAGTCAGGGGAATAGACTTTGTGTCCCATAAGTTTGACATTATGAATGGCACCCGTCAAGGGTGCCCTTTGTCGCCGCTTCTGTTTGCTCTGGCAGTCGAGCCCCTATCGCAGGCGATTAGACAGAATGGAGATATAAGAGGGGTGACATTTAGAAACTCCCAACATAAGATAGCTTTATTTGCGGATGATGTCACTTTATTGCTGACCTCCCCACGTACATCCTTGCCGGCGGTTATGTCTAAAACTTTTCGGATGCCTTAGTTATTATAAACTGAACGAGTCAAAAACAGAGGTATTACATATTAACGTTGAGACACAGGATCTGTTATACCTCCAGAGTAGATATAAATTTAAATGGTCGTCGGATTACATTAAGCACTTGGGAGTCTTCCTGGGACCGAGTATACCTGGCATCCTATCAAAAAACTTTGCTGATAGATTGCCTAAGTTCAAGAAACTATTGAACTCTTGGGAGTATGCTGAAATTTTATGGACAGGCAGGATAGCGGCAACCTTCCTGCCTAAGATCACATATTTATTTTGCTGCATCCCATTACAAGTTCCCAGAACCCTGTTGAATAAATTGCAGGACATTGTGACTGACTATATTTGGAAGGGGAAGAAGCCACGAATCGCTAGAGCACTATTACATAGACCGGTAGATAAGGGAGGGTTAGCCATGCTAAATCTGATCCATTACCATGAGGCAGCGCGTTTATCCCACATCTTAGCTTGGGGAAGTTCAACGAATGTCTTTAGGTGGCAAGATGTGGAGCGAGCCCTTTTACCTCACCCACTCGAACTCTCAGATTTACTGTGGATTCCTGCTCACAGTAGACGGCAGTTGGGAATTAATCACCCCATACTGCTAGACAATCTGAATTGTTGGGACAGAATTAAGCATGTGGAGGAGGTTGCTCCCCATCCTTCACCTTTACACCCGCTTAGGAGCATAACGAAATGTATGTTAGAAACCCATGATTCTTTTTGGGAGAGATGGGAAGGCCGCTGTATTAGAGATCTTTATGAGGGTGGTAGATGGATGAATGCAAGAGATTTCACTAACAAATTTAACTTGCCTCGGAAATACCATTTTGAAATATTCAGACTATTTAGCTTGATGAGAGCTTGGGGATTTATGGGAAATGCACCAAGAGAGACGACCAAACGGGAAAAATTCCTACAATTAAGTAGCAAACCAGGTGGAACCATGTCCTTTCACTATCATATCTTATCAGAGGGGCACTTAGAGCATGTGTCGAATCCCCAGAGAGGTTGGGAAATGTAACTGGGTTTTACAGTGGACACCCACATTTGGAACAGAGAGTTCACATTCACGAGGAAAGTTCTACATAATGTGGCTCTTAGAGAGCTTCATTATAAGGTTGTAACACGGTGGCACCTAGTTCCTACAAGGTTGCATAGGATATTTCCAAACTCCTCCCCGCTTTGTTGGAGAAAGTGCGGCCAATTGGGGACGTGGACCCATGGTGGGACTGTCCCAGAATTAGGCCTCTGTGGAGGAAGTGTTTTAAAATTCTATACAGTATATATATATATATATATATATATACCGTTTACACCTGTCGCTGGATTATTACACTTAACCTTCCCGAAATTAATTCTACCAAGGAAGCAATTACCTATGTACTTATTCACCATGGTGAAACTGCTCATAGCAAGAGCGTGGAAACAGTTTTCACCCCCTACAATTCAGGAAGTCATCTCACATATGGCGTACACACAACACATGGAGGAATATGTTTTTAGAATTCAGGATAGACTGCATATTCATATAGACACCTGGCACCAATGGAATGAAATGTTTCAGACCTAGTGGATCATCTCTGATAGGGTCAGCAGTCACACAACTCGTCTTTTAAAGTTTACCTAGGTCATATTTAGGTCACTCTATATAAGTCTTAGCCGCTCCCCCCCATTACCCCTCCGGGTGAGTTCCCCCCTCCCTTGTGTTTTTTTTTTTTATCATTCCTTCCCCTCTCTCCAAACAGCTCTGATAATTGGTGCAGTGATAAAGAGACCGTTTGCTTAAGGTTTAGTACAATTTTCTTTAGGATAAGATAAACAAGAACTGTAATTCTTTTGGTTTAGGTTTATTGAGTATATCACTTCAGTATGTTTAAAGAGCTAAAATAGTATTGAGGTTTAAGAATGTAATATTACGATTGCTTAATGTTAGCTATGCGTTTTATGTTCAGAATTTGAGCTTAAAATCTTAGGTACAGATATGTAATTTAAGAAGATATAGATTCATTTTTCTAAGAATAGTACAATTTACTACAAAGATCTGATGTTTTTCTAAAAGTTATGCAAACCTTTTATGTTCTGTTTTTCTTTTCATAAAAGTATTCATTAATGTTGTATTGTAGATGCTGTATGTATTTGTTTGGTACCTAAATAAAAATAAACATTTAAATAAAAAAAGAAAAAAGAAACATAATATAAAAGATAAAGAACTATCAAGTAAATTAAGAGATACATATCTTTTGTATCAACGACATCCAAACAATGTAAATAGAGAGAACTATTTCTCTTGTAAAAAGAGAGAGATGTATTCCTCTTAAGGCAGGCACACAAATCTCTGTATAAGAGTTTGACTAGGTTCACAAGGCATGGTAACAAAGCAAGTAAATGTATGGCCTCAATTTTTAAGAGGCAAACCAAGAGAAAACCGATAGCCGCTTTGAAAGTTAAAGATAAAATATATACAAAACAGGGGGCGGAGCTACGCCGTGCTGGGACATGGCAGCAGAGTGAAAGAGCTCTGTTGCTGTCAGCCCTTCAGAGCACTTCAGCCAGCAAGATTTGGGGACACGACTTGATTAAAAGACAGTTGGGGAGTTGTGAGGCAAGCCCAGTCACTTTCCAGGCACCCGGAAACAGAGCAGTCTGCTCCTATGTGAAGAAGAGTGAATGACAGTGTGAGAGGCGGGCACCATCTTGACTCTTCTCCCTTCAGCTTGCCCGCACCAGTGTCATGATCATATCGCAAAAGGCCCAGAGGACAGCTCAGTATAACTCCGGACTTTTGGATCATCTTTCACCGGAGAGTGAGTCAGACGAAAGAGAGAGAGCGGCAGTCGGGTCTGGTCGGGAGCCGTAGTAATCGGCTTTTGGAAGCACGCCATTAAAGGTACAGGGCGCAGTAACTCAGGGGGGAACCCCAACTTATAGACACCATAAAGGTACCCAGGAGGGCATTGAGGGGTTTGATTCTGAACAGGGGCTGTCTTACTTAGTTGATCTGGACATAATAGGCTTGCAGAGCAACAGACACCCACGTGGCAGTGCATTTGTACAGGGATAAGGACTGCTAAAGGACAGAGTTTCAACCCTAAGCTTAGGACACATCCAGCATACTTATATTCCCAATATCTTCAGCAAAGTCAACCCCTCTCAAGGGGGCAATAACTAGACATCAGATTTTGGGTGGCATAGGTATCCACGTGGCTAATGTTCAATACCCACAGACAGTAAATTTTTATAGAGACAAGGGCTTCAAGGATAACAAGTCATAAACTCTCAAACAGAATACGCTCAGCATACTTGTGTATTTTGTACCCCAAGCAAAGTCAACTTCCCCTTAGGGAGACAGTGTCCCAGCGCCAGACTTAAGGTGCAACAGTTATTCATTTCGGTGCCAGTACTTACTCACAGGCAGTGATTTTATGCAGTGTTAAGAATAGCAAAGACAAAGGCTCGCAACCAACTGCGCAGAATAAATTCAGTGTACTTGGGTATATTGTTCCCTCAGCATAGACAACTAAATTTAAAGAGAAAACTCCTTAGTTTCACACAGCCCTATTCTAAATCACAATAGTTAAAATGGCTTCCAAGAAAGGAAATAAGCCAGAAAACAAAACAAAAACCCTGTTCTGACTCCTTCGGTCTCCACTTTTTTCATACACAAGATGGCCACATACCAGAAATGCCTCAGTCACAAGAGTTTAACTTGGCCGACACATTTTCAGAGGCGGCTGGACTCCAGAGGGACTCTCTGATTTCCATTCAATCTCAGATTGCAAGCTTGCCCTCCAAAACAGATATTGAGTCACTCAAGACCTTTATTAAAGAGGAAATAAGAGACTTAAAAAAAGACCTAAATGAAATGGGCTCCAGAATTGAGTACCTGGAAGATGGCCAAGACAATTTAAATACCCTTGTCAGCTCTAACATCCAGCAACTATCTATACAGGACTCCATGATCCAAACTTTGCAAGATAAGCTGGAAGATTTAGATAATAGAGGGAGGAGGAATAATTAAAGAATCAGGGGTATCCCAGAGGAGGTTCCCCAAGAACACCTAAAGTCCTATGCAAAAGAATTATTCCAATATTTGCTACCCAGATCTGCCCCGCTTGTAAATGAAGACATTGAGAGGATTCATAGAGCTTTGAGGCCTCCATCTAAACCCCCTGCTCCGCCTAGGGATGTCATCTTATGGTTGTTGAAATTTACTTCAAGAGAGGAGATCTGGCAGGCGGCCAGGACCAGGCAATCTGTTTCCTTCCACAATCACTCGCTGCAAATATTTCAGGACTTATGCCCTCAAACCATATAAAGAAGAAGGGAGGTGCGGTTCATAACTACAAAGCTCCAAGAGAACAATATTAGATACAGGTGGGGCTTCCCATTTAGCCTCAATATTAATCACAATGGATCCCAAATAGTTTATAAAAGCTACAACGACCTCGACGCTTTGACCAAGAAGCTTAACATCGCTTTTGAGCCACCTCCAGAGAAAGTCCTAGACCTTCTGACACCACAAGTGGATCAGCGTAGAGATAGGCCCAAGGAACAACGTCCTAATTGGTCTAAAGTACCATCAAAGAGACTCAAAACAGGCCCAACGCCATCTGCAGCGGATCCTTGAATCAGATGGAGAAGAGGTTTTTCCTTGGACTGTGAACATATCTAAGAAAGTGATATGACATTTCAAAACCACTCCATTTATAGACTGTCTAATGTTTTGTTTGATAGCTCTCTAGATAGTCAGGAAATGTTATCTCTAAAAAAAGAGTTAAGACGCTCCATAGCAGCATATCTGGAGAATCGTTAATTATCACAACATGTCGGGTGCAGAGGTATCTAACACCATAATTAAACGACAGCTTTTAAACAATATAGCTGCATATAGCCCCTCAACACTCCCCTTCCATAATTTCATGCATTTCCTGTTTTATAGTTCCCCAATCTTGCTCTCAAATAAGAAATCAAAATATATAGCTAAACTCTGATGGTTAACTGACACCATTCGTCCCCCTAGTAAATGGTGTACATGATGTCAAACATATACACTACAGGTATTTGTTGTATTACATATCTAGATGTGAATGTTTATATTGATACAGTTCTAAGTTCTGCAGATACAGTTAAATATATTTTACAGGTTGAATTTATATTTGCAGGTTGCTGTTTTCTTTTAACAGGTCTCAAAATTCCAAGAAATAGTATACACTATTGTTGCGGTTTATTTACTTAGCTCAGTGTAACAACCATGGGTCATGTTGGTGCAAGGTATGTTATACTCTGGTTCTCTCAATACCAAAATATGCTCAAAATCTATTAGTACAAAAATAATGGCAGACGACCCACTCAAAATAAAAATAGTTTCTCATAATTTAAAAGGTCTGAATACCCCTCAAAAGAGGTCCATGCCTGTGAGGGAATATAGGCGACTCCAATGTGACGTGATTCTTATGCAGGAGACTCATTTTAAAAGGGGAAGAGAGCCCATAATGTCCTTTAATAAATTTGGGCAGGTTTACTTAGCATGCAATTGCACTAAACATAACGGAGTGGGTATCCTTAATAGGAGGAATGTCCCTTTTCGTCCCACACATATACATAAAGATAAAGCAGGGAGATTTATTATACTGAATGGTAGGCTTTATAACAAAGTAATAACGATAGCTAACATATATGCTCCTAATAACCCAACACCGCAATTTTTTCGCATCATCAGGAATTCTATATTTGACTGCACAAAGGGAAGTTTAATTCTGGGAGGGGACTTTAATCTAGCATTAGACCCTGACATAGACTGCTCCAGAGGAGCTTCCTCGGTCCCTTAGAAATTATTAAGATCAGTTAAATCTAATTTGGCCAACCTGGCAGTACATGACGCCTGGAGACTCTCCCACCCCACAACAAGAGACTACACCTTTTATTCGCACCCTCATAGAGTCTACTCATGAATAGATTACATACTCATAGGCCTCTAGTTATCAAGCTCCGTACGTACCTGCCTTTGCCGGCCCCAATACGCTCGCCTAAGCTCGCCTCACATCGCAGCCGTGGACCTCAATATGCTCGCCAAAGTTATCAAAAAAGCTGTTAAAAAGCCGCGCACCAAGTACGGGGCGATGAGCAGCGGACTGTGATAGTTATCACCCAACTGATCTCGCTGCTCTTCGGCTTTTCTACAGCTTTATTGATACCCCTGTCACTAAGCACTCACACTATACTATACTGTTCTACCCCCTATACCGGCGCCCCTGGAGCCCCCCGCAACTAAATAAAGTTATTACCCCCTAAACCGCCGCTCCCGGACCCCTGCCGCAACTATAATAAACATGTTAACCCCTAAACCGCCGCACCCGGAGCCCACCGCCACTCTAATAAACTTATTGACCCCTAAACCGCCGCTCCCGGACCCCGCCGCAACTATAATAAATATGTTAACCCCTAAACCGCCGCTCCCAGATCCCGCCGCCACCTACATAATACCTATTAACCCCTATCCTGCCGCCCTATACCACTGCCACCTATAATAAATTTATTAACCCCTATCCTGCGGATCCCCTACCCCGCCGCAACTAAATAAATTGTTTAACCACCTATATTAAACTTATTAACCCCTAATCTGCCCCCCCCTACACCGTCGCCACCTATAATAAATTTATTAACCCCTATCCTGCCCCCCTATACCGCCGCCATCTATATTAAACTAATTAACCCCTAAACCTAAGTCTAACACTAACCCTAACACCCCCCTAACTTAAATATTATTTTAATAAATCTAAATAAAAATTAATCTTATTAACTAACCGCTAGATTTAGAGTTTTACGGCTAAAGGGGTGCGTTAGCTACGCGTGTATTTTTCCCCCCGCACCTTTTAAATACCGCTGGTATTTAGAGTTCACAGAAGGGCTGCGTTAGGCTCTAAAAAGGGAGCGTAGAGCATAATTTACCGCCACTGCAACTCTCAATACCAGCGGTGCTTACGGACGCGGCCAGCTTCAAAAACGTGCTCGTGCACGATTCCCCCATAGGAAACAATGGGGCCGTTTGAGCTGAAAAAAACCTAACACCTGCAAAAAAGCAGCGTTCAGCTCCTAACGCAGCCCCATTGTTTCCTATGGGGAAACACTTCCTAAGTCTGCACCTAACACCCTAACGTGAACCCCGAGTCTAAACACCCCTAACCTTACACTTATTAACCCCTAATCTGCCGCCCCCGCTATCGCTGACCCCTGCATTTTATTATTAACCCCTAATCTGCCGCTCCGTACACCGCCGCAACCTACGTTATCCCTATGTACCCCTAATCTGCTGCCCCTAACACCGCCGACCCCTATATTATATTTATTAACCCCTAATCTGCCCCCCCCAACGTCGCCGCCACCTACCTACATTTATTAGCCCCTAATCTGCCGACCGGACCTCACAGCTACTCTAATAAATGTATTAACCCCTAAAGCTAAGTCTAACCCTAACACTAACATCCCCCTAAGTTAAATATAATTTTTATCTAACGAAATAAATTATTTCTTATTAAATAAATTATTCCTATTTAAAACTAAATACTTACCTGTAAAATAAACCCTAATATAGCTACAATATAAAAAATAATTATATTGTAGCTATTTTAGGATTAATATTTATTTTACAGGCAACTTGGTATTTATTTTAACTAGGTACAATAGCTACTAAATAGTTAATAACTATTTAATAGCTACCTTAATAAAATAACAAAGCCCCCCAAAATAAAAAAATGCCCTACCCTATTCTAAAATAAAAATTGAAAAGCTCTTTTACCTTACCAGCCCTTAAAAGGGCCTTTTGCGGGGCATGCCCCAAAGAATTCAGCTCTTTTGCCTGTAAAAAAAAACATACAATACCCCCCCAACATTACAACCCACCACCCACATACCCCTAATCTAACCCAAACCCCCCTTAAATAAACCTAATACTAAGCCCCTGAAGATCTCCCTACCTTATCTTCACCACGCTGGGTATCACTGATCCATCCTGAAGAGGCTCTGAAGTCTTCATCCAAGCCCAAGCTGAAGAGGTCCATCATCGGGCTGAAGAGGTCCATCATCGGGCTGAAGAGGTCCATAATCCGGATGAAGTCTTGATCCAAGCGGGGGCTGAAGTCTTGATCCAAACGGGGGCTGAAGAGGTCCATCATCGGGCTGAAGTCTTCTATCAAGTGGCATCTTCAATCTTTCTTCCGGATCCATCTTCATCCCGCCGACGCGGAACATCCATCCTGGCCGATGACTTCCCGACGAATGAAGGTTCCTTTAAATGACGTCATCCAAGATGGCGTCCCTCGAATTCCGATTGGCTGATAGGATTCTATCAGCCAATCGGAATTAAGGTAGGAAAATTCTGATTGGCTGATGGAATCAGCCAATCAGATTGAGCTCGCATTCTATTGGCTGATCGCTTGGATCAAGACTTCATCCGGATGATGGACCTCTTCAGCCCGATGATGGACCTCTTCAGCCCGATGATGGACCTCTTCAGCTTGGGCTTAGATGAAGACTTCGGAGCCTCTTCAGGACGGATCGGTGATACCCGGCGTGGTGAATATAAGGTAGGGAGATCTTCAGGGGCTTAGTGTTAGGTTTATTTAAGGGGGGTTTGGGTTAGATTAGGGGTATGTGGGTGGTGGGTTGTAATGTTGGGGGGGGTATTGTATGTTTTTTTTTACAGGCAAAAGAGTAGAATTCTTTGGGGCATGCCCCGCAAAAGGCCCTTTTAAGGGTTGGGAAGGTAAAAGAGCTTTTCAATTTTTATTTTAGAATAGGGTAGGGCATTTTTTATTTTGGGGGGCTTTGTTATTTTATTAGGGGGCTTAGAGTAGGTGTAATTAGCTTAAAATTGTTGTAATATTTTTATAATGTTTGTAAATTATTTTTTTATTTTTTGTAACAGCTTTTTTTATTTTTTGTGTTAGTTTATTTAATTGTATTTATTTATTGTATACTATTGTGTTTTTTGTGTTAGTTTATTTAATTGTATTTATTTGTAGGTATTTGTATTTAATTTATTTATTGATAGTGTAGTGTTAGGTTTAATTGTAGATAATTGTAGGTAGTTTATTTAATTAATTTATTGATAGTGTAGTGTTAGGTTTAATTGTTAGGATTTATTTTACAGGTAATTTTGTAATTATTTTATCTAGGTAGCTATTAATTAGTTATTAACTATTTAATAGCTATTGTACCTAGTTAAAATAAATACCAAGTTGCCTGTAAAATAAATATTAATCCTAAAATAGCTACAATATAATTATTCGTTATATTGTAGCTATATTAGGGTTTATTTTACAGGTAAGTATTTAGTTTTAAATAGGAATAATTTATTTAATAAGAAATAATTTATTTCGTTAGATAAAAATTATATTTAACTTAGGGGGGTGTTAGTGTTAGGGTTAGACTTAGCTTTAGGGGTTAATACATTTATTAGAGTAGTGGTGAGGTCCGGTCGGCAGATTAGGGGTTAATAATTGTAGGTAGGTGGCGGCGACGTTGGGGACGGCAGATTAGGGGTTAATAAATATAACATAGGGGTCAGCGGTGTTAGGGGCAGCAGATTAGGGGTACATAGGGATAACGTAGGTTGCGGCGGTGTGCGGTCGGCAGATTAGGGGTTAAAACATTTTAATAGAGTGGCGGCGATGTGGGGGGGGGCCTCGGTTTAGGGGTGCATAGGTAGTTTATGGGTGTTAGTGTACTTTAGAGCACAGTAGTTAAGAGCTTTATGAACCGGCGTTAGCCCAGAAAGCTCTTAACTCCTGGCTTTTCTCTGCGGCTGGAGTCTTGTCGTTAGATTTCTAACGCTCACTTCAGCCAAGACTCTAAATACCGGCGTTAGAAAGATCCCATTGAAAAGATAGGATACGCAATTGGCGTAGGGGGATCTGCGGTATGGAAAAGTCGCGGCTGGAAAGTTAGCGTTAGACCCTTTCCTGACTGACTCTAAATACCAGCGGGCGGCCAAAACCAGCATTAGGAGCCCCTAACGCTGGTTTTGACGGCTAACGCAGAACTCTAAATCTAGGTGTAAATTAATCCTATTTAAAACTAAATACTTACCTATAAAATAAACCCTAAGATAGCTACAATATAACTAATAGTTATATTGTAGCTATTTTAGGATTTATTTTTATTTTACAGGCAAATTTAAATTTATTTTAACTAGGTACAATAGCTATTAAATATTTATTAACTATTTAATAGCTACCTAGATAAAATAAAGACAAATTTACCTGTAAAATAAAAACTAACCTAAGTTACAATTATACCTAACACTACACTATCATTAAATCAATTATTCCTATTTAAAAATAAATACTTACCTGTAAAATAAACCCTAAGATAGGTACAATATAATTAATCATTACATTGTAGCTATCTTAGGATTTATATTTATTTTACAGGCAACTTTGTATTTATTTTAACTAGGTACAATAGTTATTAAATAGTTATTAACTATTTAATAACCACCTAGCTAAAATAAATACAAAATTACCTGTAAAATAAATCCTAACCTAAGTTACAATTAAACCTAACACTACACTATCATTAAATAAATTAAATTAATTAACTACAAGTTGCTACAATTAAATACAATTAAATAAACTAACTAAAGTACAAAAAAAACAAACACTAAATTACAGAAAATAAAAAAAGATTACAAGAATTTTAAACTAATTACACCTAATCTAAGCCCCCTAATAAAATAAAAAAAACAAAATAATAAAAGTCCCTACCCTATACTACATTACAAAGTAACCAGCTCTTTTACCAGCCCTTAAAAGGGCTTTTTTGCGGGGCATGCCCCAAAGTAATCAGCTCTTTTGCCTGTAAAAATAAATACAACCCCCCCCAACATTAAAACCCACCACCCACATACCCCTACTCTAACCCACCCAAACCCCCCTTAAATAAACCTAACACTACCCCCCTGAAGATCTCCCTACCTTGAGTCGTGTTCACCCAGCCGGGCCGAAGTCATCATCCAAGGGGCGCTGAAGATGTCTTCCATCCTATAGAAGTCTTCATCCAAGTGGCGCTGAAGATGTCTTCCATCCTATAGAAGTCTTCATCCAAGGGGCGCTGAAGAGGTCTTCCATCTGATAGAAGTCTTCATCCAGGCGGCGTCTTCAATCTTCATCCATCCGGAGCGGAGCGGAGCCATCTTCAAAGCAGCCGACGCGGATCCATCCTCTTCAACCGACGCCTACTCGCCGAATGAATATTCCTTTCAGTCGCATCATCCAAGATGGCGTCCCTCGAATTCCGATTGGCTGATAGGATTCTATCAGCCAATCGGAATTAAGGTAGGAAAAATCTGATTGGCTGTTTTCATCAGCCAATCAGATTGAAGTTCAATCCGATTGGCTGATCCAATCAGCCAATCAGATTGAGCTCGCATTCTATTGGCTGTTCCGACCAACCTACAATTATTAACCCCTAATCTGCCGACCGGACCTCACCGCTACTATAATAAAGTTATTAACCCCTAATCTGCCTCACTCCCGCCTCAATAACCCTATAATAAATAGTATTAACCCCTAATCTGCCCTCCCTAACATCACCGACAACTAACTTCAAGTATTAACCCCTAATCTGCCGACCGGACCTCACCGCTACTCTAATAAATGTATTAACCCCTAAAGCTAAGTCTAACCCTAACACTAACACCCCCCTAAGTTAAATATAAGTGTTATCTAACAAAATAAATTATTCCTATTTAAATCTAAATACTTACCTGTAAAATAAACCCTAATATAGCTACAATATAAATTATAATTATATTGTAGCTATTTTAGGATTAATATTTATTTTGCAGGTAACTTTGTTTTTATTTTAACCAGGAATTATATCTATCCGACGGCGCTAACTCCCAAGACCTATGCTCCTATAACAAATGGGTCTCTAGTTACCCAAAGAGAAAGACAGATAAGTAGGATATGTTAGGAGTGCCTAGGATAAAGGCTGGGTCTAGTGGAGAGTACAAGCTAAAATACTAAAATATCAACAAAGTTTAATATCACATATATAATAACAGATAATCAATAACACATTTTTATAAATGTATAAGAGTACATGGATCCATAGTACTAATAAAACCAGTAATACAGTCACAATGTTATGATAATACAATAAGATAATACAATAAAAAATGATACAATAAGGTATAAAAATATAAAACAAATATGAAGAATAAGTCCAAGATATACAAGTAAAACGGCCCCTAGGGGTCTAGGGCACAAAGACAGTTGCCAATCAGATTGAACTTGCATTCTATTGGCTGATCGGAACAGCCAATAGAATGCGAGCTCAATCTGATTGGCTGATTCCATCAGCCAATCAGAATTTTCCTACCTTAATTCCGATTGGCTGATAGAATCCTATCAGCCAATCGGAATTCGAGGGACGCCATCTTGGATGACGTCATATAAAGGAACCGTCATTCGTCGGGAAGTCGTCGGCCAAGGAGGATGTTCCGCGTCGGCGGGATGAAGATGGATCCGGAAGAAAGAAGATTGAAGATGCCGCTTGATAGAAGACTTCAGCCCGATGATGGACCTCTTCAACCCCCGCTTGGATCAAGACTTCAGCCAGATGATGGACCTCTTCAGCCGGATGATGGATCTCTTCAGCCCGATGATGGACCTCTTCAGCTGGATGATGGATCTCTTTAGCCCGATGATGGACCTCTTCAGCCGGATGATGGATCTCTTCAGCCCGATGATGGACCTCTTCAGCCCGATGATGGATCTCTTCAGCCCGATGATGGACCTCTTCAGCTTGGGCTTGGATGAAGACATCGGAGCATCTTGTGGACAGATCGGTGATACCCGGCGTGGTGAAGATAAGGTAGGGAGATCTTCAGGGGCTTAGTGTTAGGTTTATTTAAGGGGGGTTTGGGTTAGATTAGGGGTATGTGGGTGGTGGGTTGTAATGTTGGGGGGTATTGTATGTTTTTTTTTTTACAGGCAAAAGAGCAGAATTCTTTGGGGCATGCCCCGCAAAAGGCCCTTTTAAGGGCTGGTAAGGTAAAAGAGTTTTTCAATTTTTATTTTAGAATAGGGTAGGGCATTTTTTTATTTTGGGGGGCTTTGTTATTTTATTAGGGGGCTTAGAGTAGGTGTAATTAGCTTAAAATTCTTGTAATATTTTTTGAATGTTTGTAAATTATTATTTTTTTTTTGTAACTTAGCTTTTTTTATTTTTTGTACTTTAGTTAGTTTATTTAATTGTTAGGGGCAGCAGATTAGGGGTACATAGGGGTACATAGGGATAACATAGGTTGCGGCGGTGTGCGGTCGGCCGATTAGGGGTTAAAAAAATTAAATATAGTGGTGGCGATGTGGGGGGGCCTCGGTTTAGGGGTACATAGGTAGTTTATGGGTGTTAGTGTACTTTAGAGCACAGTAGTTAAGAGCTTTATGAACCGGCGTTAGCCCAGAAAGCTCTTAACTCCTGGCTTTTCTCTGCGGCTGGAGTCTTGTCGTTAGATTTCTAACGCTCACTTCAGCCAAGACTCTAAATACCGGCGTTAGAAAGATCCCATTGAAAAGATAGGATACGCAATTGGCGTAGGGGGATCTGCGGTATGGAAAAGTCGCGGCTGGAAAGTTAGCGTTAGACCCTTTCCTGACTGACTCTAAATACCAGCGGGCGGCCAAAACCAGCATTAGGAGCCCCTAACGCTGGTTTTGACGGCTAACGCAGAACTCTAAATCTAGGTGTAAATTAATCCTATTTAAAACTAAATACTTACCTATAAAATAAACCCTAAGATAGCTACAATATAACTAATAGTTATATTGTAGCTATTTTAGGATTTATTTTTATTTTACAGGCAAATTTAAATTTATTTTAACTAGGTACAATAGCTATTAAATATTTATTAACTATTTAATAGCTACCTAGATAAAATAAAGACAAATTTACCTGTAAAATAAAAACTAACCTAAGTTACAATTATACCTAACACTACACTATCATTAAATCAATTATTCCTATTTAAAAATAAATACTTACCTGTAAAATAAACCCTAAGATAGGTACAATATAATTAATCATTACATTGTAGCTATCTTAGGATTTATATTTATTTTACAGGCAACTTTGTATTTATTTTAACTAGGTACAATAGTTATTAAATAGTTATTAACTATTTAATAACCACCTAGCTAAAATAAATACAAAATTACCTGTAAAATAAATCCTAACCTAAGTTACAATTAAACCTAACACTACACTATCATTAAATAAATTAAATTAATTAACTACAAGTTGCTACAATTAAATACAATTAAATAAACTAACTAAAGTACAAAAAAAACAAACACTAAATTACAGAAAATAAAAAAAGATTACAAGAATTTTAAACTAATTACACCTAATCTAAGCCCCCTAATAAAATAAAAAAAACAAAATAATAAAAGTCCCTACCCTATACTACATTACAAAGTAACCAGCTCTTTTACCAGCCCTTAAAAGGGCTTTTTTGCGGGGCATGCCCCAAAGTAATCAGCTCTTTTGCCTGTAAAAATAAATACAACCCCCCCCAACATTAAAACCCACCACCCACATACCCCTACTCTAACCCACCCAAACCCCCCTTAAATAAACCTAACACTACCCCCCTGAAGATCTCCCTACCTTGAGTCGTGTTCACCCAGCCGGGCCGAAGTCATCATCCAAGGGGCGCTGAAGATGTCTTCCATCCTATAGAAGTCTTCATCCAAGTGGCGCTGAAGATGTCTTCCATCCTATAGAAGTCTTCATCCAAGGGGCGCTGAAGAGGTCTTCCATCTGATAGAAGTCTTCATCCAGGCGGCGTCTTCAATCTTCATCCATCCGGAGCGGAGCGGAGCCATCTTCAAAGCAGCCGACGCGGATCCATCCTCTTCAACCGACGCCTACTCGCCGAATGAATATTCCTTTCAGTCGCATCATCCAAGATGGCGTCCCTCGAATTCCGATTGGCTGATAGGATTCTATCAGCCAATCGGAATTAAGGTAGGAAAAATCTGATTGGCTGTTTTCATCAGCCAATCAGATTGAAGTTCAATCCGATTGGCTGATCCAATCAGCCAATCAGATTGAGCTCGCATTCTATTGGCTGTTCCGACCAACCTACAATTATTAACCCCTAATCTGCCGACCGGACCTCACCGCTACTATAATAAAGTTATTAACCCCTAATCTGCCTCACTCCCGCCTCAATAACCCTATAATAAATAGTATTAACCCCTAATCTGCCCTCCCTAACATCACCGACAACTAACTTCAAGTATTAACCCCTAATCTGCCGACCGGACCTCACCGCTACTCTAATAAATGTATTAACCCCTAAAGCTAAGTCTAACCCTAACACTAACACCCCCCTAAGTTAAATATAAGTGTTATCTAACAAAATAAATTATTCCTATTTAAATCTAAATACTTACCTGTAAAATAAACCCTAATATAGCTACAATATAAATTATAATTATATTGTAGCTATTTTAGGATTAATATTTATTTTGCAGGTAACTTTGTTTCTTTTCTTTTTTTGGTGTTCCTCAGGGGTCAGTTCTGGGGCCTGTTTTGTTTAACATATTTATCTGCGATATCAGCAAAGGGCTACAGGGGAAAGTATGTCTCTTTGCAGATGATACAAAAATTTGCAACAGAGTGGATGTTCCAGGGGGGGTAGACAAAATGAGAAGTGATATACAACAATTGGAGGATTGGACAAACGACTGGGATCTAAAGTTTAACACAGCAAAGTGTAAAATAATGCATTTAGGGAAGAAAAATCCAAATGTTAATTACAGACTCAATGACACTTTACTGACTGTTACAGACGAGGAACAGGACTTGGGAATTATTATTTCAGATGATTTAAAACTTAGTAAACAATGTAGTAAGGCAGCGAGTAAGGCTAGCAGAATGCTTGGATGTATTGGTAGAGGTATTTGCAGCAGAAATAGTAAGGTTCTTATGCCACTTTATAGATCATTAGTTAGGCCTCATCTTGAGTATTGTGTGCAGTTCTGGAGGCCATATCTTCAGAAGGATATTAACAAACTTGAATCTGTGCAAAGGAGGGCTACCAAAATGGTACATGGTCTAAAAAATAAAACTTACCAGGATAGGCTCAATGACCTAAATATGTATAGCTTAGAGGAGAGAAGGGAAAGAGGTGATATGATAGCAACTTTCAAGTACATTAAAGGGTTTAGTAAAACTGAGGCTGTGGGTATTTTACATAAAATGGAAAATTCAAGAACAAGGGGTCATGAGCTCAAGCTAAAGGGTAGTAGATTCAGGAGTAATTTGAGGAAGCACTTCTTTACAGAAAGAGTGATTGATTTATGGAATAAACTTCCTCAAGAGGTAGTAGCAACAAACACTGTGGGGGACTTTAAAAATGCATGGGACAAGCATAGGGCTATCCTACGAACTAGATAAGTTTATACTGTTAGGTAAGGTGGGGCAGACTTGCTGGGCCTATGGCTCTTATCTGCCGTCAATATCTATGTTTCTATGTTTCTATGTAATTGTATTTATTTTTAGGTATTTGTATTTAATTTATTTATTGATAGTGTAGTGTTAGGTTTAATTGTATATAATTGTAGGTAGTTTAATTAATTTATTGATAGTGTAGTGTTAGGTTTAATTGTAACTTAGGTTAGGATTTATTTTACAGGTAATTTTGTAATTATTTTAACTAGGTAACTATGAAATAGTTATTAACTATTTAATAGCCATTGTACATGGTTAAAATAAATACAAAGTTGCCTGTAAAATAAATATTAATCCTAAAATAGCTACAATATAATTATTCGTTATATTGTAGCTATATTAGGGTTTATTTTACAGGTAAGTATTTAGTTTTAAATAGAAATAATTTATTTAATAAGAAATAATTTATTTCGTTAGATAAAACTTATATTTAACTTAGAGGGGTGTTAGTGTTAGGGTTAGACTTAGCTTTAGGGGTTAATAAATTTATTAGAGTAGCGGCGAGGTCTGGTCGGCAGATTAGGGGTTAATACTTGAAGTTAGGTGTCGGTGATGTTAGGGAGGGCAGATTAGGGGTTAATACTATTTATTATAGGGTTATTGAGGCGGGAGTGAGGCGGATTAGGGGTTAATACATTTATTATAGTAGTGGTGAGGTCCGGTCGGCAGATTAGGGGTTAATAATTGTAGGTAAGGTAGCGGTGACGTTGGGGGGGGCAGATTAGGGGTTAATAAATATAACATAGGGGTCGGTGGTGTTAGGGGCAGCAGATTAGGGGTACATAGGGATAACATAGGTTGCGGCGGTGTGCGGTCGGCCGATTAGGGGTTAAAAAAATTAAATATAGTGGTGGCGATGTGGGGGGGCCTCGGTTTAGGGGTACATAGGTAGTTTATGGGTGTTAGTGTACTTTACAGCACAGTAGTTAAGAGCTTTATGAACCGGCGTTAGCCCAGAAAGCTCTTAACTCCTGGCTTTTCTCTGCGGCTGGAGTCTTGTCGTTAGATTTCTAACGCTCACTTCAGCCAAGACTCTAAATACCGGCGTTAGAAAGATCCCATTGAAAAGATAGGATATGCAAATGGCGTAGGGGGATCTGCGGTATGGAAAAGTCACGGCTGGAAAGTGAGCATTAGACCCTTTCCTGACTGACTCTAAATACCAGCGGGCAGCCAAAACCAGCATTAGGAGCCCCTAACGCTGGTTTTGACGGCTAACGCAGAACTCTAAATCTAGCCGTTAGGGTTTATTTTATAGGTAAGTATTTAGTTTTAAATAGGATTAATTTAGTTTATAAGATTAATTTTTATTTAGATTTATTAAAATAATATTTAAGTTAGGGGGGTGTTAGGGTTAGTGTTGGACTTAGATTTAGGGCTTAATTAGTTTAATATAGATGGCTGCGGTATAGGGGGGCAGGATAGGGGTTAATAAATTTATTATAGGTGGCGACGGTGTAGGGGGGCATATTAGGGGTTAATAAATTTAATATAGGTGGCGGCGGGGTACGGGATCGGCAGGATAGGGGTTAATAAATTTATTATAGGTGGCAACGGTATGGGGGGGCAGGATAGGGGTTAATAGGTATTATGTAGGTGGCGGCAGTTTAGGGGTTAACATATTTATTATAGTTGCAGCGGGGTCCGGGAGCGGCGGTTTAGGGGTTAATATGTTTATTAGAGTGGTGGTGGGCTCCGGGAGCGGCGGTTTAGGGGTTAATACGTTTATTAGAGTGGCGGTGGGCTCCGGGAGCAGCGGTTTAGGGGTTAACATGTTTAATATAGGTGGCAGCGGTGTAGGGGGGCAGAATAGGGGTGTTTAGACTCGGGGTACATTTTAGGGTGTTAGGTGTAGACAGCTCATATAGGAATCAATGGGATGTTGGGCAGCAGCGAACATGAACTTTCGCTATGGTCAGACTCCCATTGATTCCTATGGGATCCGCTGCCTCCTGGGCGGTGGATTGAAAACCAGGTACACTGGGTCGGAAAAGTGCAGAGCGTACCTGGTAGTCATTTGATAATTTCCAAAAGTAGTCAGATTGTGCCGAACTTGCGTTCGGAACATCTGGAGTGACATAAGAATCGATCTGTGTTGGACTGAGTCCGGCGGATCGTAGCTTACGTCACAAAATTCTAGTTTTGCCGGTGTGTAGGGCTTGATAACTTAGGCGAATCAGCCTCGCCACAAATACGCTGCGGAATTCCAGCGTATTTGAGGTTGACGGCTTGATAACTAGAGGCCATAGATGTCACTAGCTTAGAGCTAGTCCAACACAGAGACATCTCCCCTATAACGTGGTCAGCACCCTCAGATGGCCTACGTCACAACGACACGATAAATCCTGGAAACTAGACTAAACCCTCTTGTAAGATTCGATCACTTGCACACAGATTGCCAATTCCTTAGTAGATTATTTTAACATAAATTGTACTCAGGACGTAGACTCGCAGTGTGTCTGGGAAGCACATAAATGTGTGATTAGAGGGGAAATTATAGCTTTGAAAGCTGCAAAAAATAAACAAAGAACCCAATTATTAAACACACTACTGGAAGACTTGGGAAAACTACAGGACATACATAAAAAATTCCCGGGTAATCAATCCCTTCTAGACAACTTACAACACAAGAGGGACCAACTTAATTTGTTTCTAGGCAATGAGACCAAACGCGCAGCACTATTCCTTAAAAAACATTTTATTAAGGCAATAACAAACAGGGTAACCTTTTAGCCAGATTACTGCGACAACGAACTAACAAGCGCTACATTATGACAATAAAGGATCATAAGGGGAAGACTTGGACCTCATCCAGAGACATAGCAGATAAATTTAGAACGTACTATGACATGTTATATAATCTGGAAAGGGGTCAGCCAACTTTCACTGAACAGGATATATTAACATATCTATCACAATTGCACCTCCCCTCCCTCACTGCAGAGCAGCAAACAGAACTTGATTTGCCGTTTTCTCTCAAAGAGGTAAAGGAGGCCATATCTGCTTTCTCTTTGGGGAAGGCCCCAGGACCTGACAGTTTTGGGAATGCCTATTATACTAAATTTAAAAACATTTTAGCCCCTCACCTATTATCTTATTATCAAGACATAGATAGAAACAAGCCTTTTTCTCCTTTGGCTTTACAAGCACATATAGCAGTTACCCCGAAACCTGGTAAATCTGTAGACTTAATACCCAACTATCGGCCAATATCTCTCCTAAATTCTGACATTAAAATATATGCGAAAATTTTGGCGACTAGGCTAAATTTTATTCTCCCCTCAATAATTCACCAGGACCAGGTTGGTTTCACCCCATATAGAGAAGCCAAGGACAAAACAGTCCGTAATATGCATCTAATCTGGCATTCAAAGGTAAATGGAACACGCGCAGTGTGGCTCTCCACCGATGCGGAGAAGGCCTTTGACCGGGTGAGCTGGTTATTCCTTAAGCTGACATTGCAGTCATTTGGTCTGGGGGACGTCATGCTGCATAGAATATTTGCCCTTTATGCCGAACCCAGCGCCCGCATAACACTTAATGGCATTCTTTCACAACCCTTTCAGATCTCTAATGGCACGCGACAGGGCTGTCCTCTCTCCCCTTTGCTATTCGTTTGCTTATTAGAAACCTTAGCCACCAAAATTAGACTTAATAAAGAGATAGCGGGTGTGGTTGTTGGTGAGGGGGAGTATAAACTCTCCCTGTTCGCTGACGATATTCTATTCACTCTCACCAGTCCTGATATGTCCATGCTTCCTCTAATGGATGAATTGAGATTATTCAACAAACTTACAATCTCTCTTAATCAATCACTCTAAATCAGAGATTCTTAGAGTTTCTCTCTCTAAACAGATGGAACTCCAGATTAAACAAAACTGCCCTTTTAGATGGTGTGTGAATTCTATAAAATATCTAGGCATCCAGCTGGCAGAAGACTTGGACATGATTTATAAATTAAACTACATTCCGATCCGAAGGGCTTTGGTCCGAGATCTTTCCTCTTGGAACTCTAAACGTTTGTCATGGTTAGGGAGGATTAACAGTATAAAAATGAATGCCTTCCCAAGATTGTTATACATCTTGCAGACTCTCCCAATTCCCCTTTTTATTTGGAAAGGTAAGCAACCCAGAATTAATAAACAGACAATGATGCGCTCCAGGGAACAAGGAGGAATGGGAGTCCTTAACATAGACTTATATAGAACAGCGGTCTTTATACAGCGAATATTAGATTGAAAGATAAATAGAACACATAAGAGATGGATTGAGTTAGAGGAAAGCTTAAACTTAGGGATAACACTGCAAAGACGAAAAAATGGAGGCTACTGAGCAACAGGTAAGAAAAAGATATGTGGTTTATTCCATTAAAATGACAGAGGACACAGCAATACAAAGAGGGGTGTTAGCCATCTAACATGTTTCGCGCACAAGAGCGCTTACTCATAGATGCTAAGTGCAAGTAAGAAAGACCAGAGCATTTAAAGGGACAGGCACCAATAGAAAACAGGTTCATCAGGTGGCATAATCTAACAGGTGTCACCTAAATAATTTACAAAATTTATTAAAGTTGTCTGCCCTTCATATATGCTATAGTTTGTATATTAAAAACAAATACATTTTACTTGTGAAAGAGAAAGCAATATTTGGCTCATAAGAATTGCATCAAATATTTAAATACTCAAATAATTCAGAAACAGTTCATAATATAAACAATATACAAAAAGCAAATGGGAAAAAAAATCTTGGACTTACAACTATTAGTATACACCAATATCTGTCTAGGCATTAGGTTATACATATGGGTCCCACCTATGGTTGTCAATGCGAATATAGACACTACCTCTACTTTTGAATTTATGCAATAATATAAAATTTCAATATAAATGTATTCTAAGTGTGGAGTCTATATAGGATATATGTAAGCCCTGGGTGTACCCTATTTTCACTTTGTTTTGTTTTGTTTTGATTTTGATCTTGTTCTGTTTTCTTTAACAATTAGCATATATGGCAAATATTTATTTTCACAAAATAAACACAAATATTTGTCAATAATTCCTCACATAATTGCATGTAGGCAGATACATATTAATTGTTTTTCAACATATAATTATTATGAGTTTTTCATATAGTTTTCATATATTGTTTGCTATGCAATTGTGATATGGTTCAGTTTTGTGCAAACACCCCCTTTTTTTCTCATCTTTTTTTTCTCATTTTTTTTTTCCCATTTGCTTTTTGTATATTGTTTCTATTATGAACTGTTTCTGAATTATTTGAGTATTTAAATATTTGATGCAATTCTTATGAGCCAAATATTGCTTTCTCTTTCACAAGTAAAATGTATTTGTTTTTAATATACAAACTATAGCATATATGAAGGGCAGACAACTTTAATAAATTTTGTAAATTATTTAGGTGACACCTGTTAGATTATGCCACCTGATGAACCTGTTTTCTATTGGTGCCTGTCCCTTTAAATGCTCTGGTCTTTCTTACTTGCACTTAGCATCTATGAGTAAGCGCTCTTGTGCGCGAAACATGTTAGATGGCTAACACCCCTCTTTGTATTGCTGTGTCCTCTGTAATTTTAATGGAATAAACCACATATCTTTTTCTTACCTGTTGCTCAGTAGCCTCCATTTTTTCGTCTTTGCTGAGTTTACTGCGGATGTCCCCCGCATTTGGTTGGCTCCACACACCCCTACACCGGTCTTGGTTTGGTCCGTTTACCCCGGTCTTTACGGAAATATACTGTAGCAGCACCGCCTCCTCTTCTTTTAGGGATAACACTGTCTGCTCTTTGTTGGCAACCTAACTTCAATTCTATAGCTAAGAATATTGTTAACCCTATAACCAGGGAGGCGATACAGCAATGGAGTGTAGCAAATAGACAGAACCCATATTTCTCATCTAATCCCTCCCCATTGACCTCCTTGATTCACAACAATGAATTTTCTGTGGTAGACTTGGGAGGGACAAACGGACCAGATAATAACATCACAGACTTAGATATCCACCAAATAAATAATCATTCATGACCAACTACTGTCTCAAGCACAATTACAGGAATGAGGGCTTGCATGGTCCCAAAATTGGTTTAACTACAGACGGGTACACACAAACACAGCAATAATATGCTAAGGCATCTCACAAATCTAGAGAAATTATTTACAGACAGCCACCCGAAGAAGCACACTCTGTCTAGGATACATGCTATTTTGACACAACCCCCTCCAGGCAACCTCCCCACCTTAATTGAATCCTGGGAAAGGGAGCTGGGAATTATAATTCTTCCACACACGGCAGTGGATATTTTCAGAAATACAAAATCTTCCTCCTCTTCGGCTTGCTTAGTTGAGTTAAATTATAAGATACTTCATAACTGGTATCTTACCCCAAGGCGTTTGCATACACCATACCCTACAGTCACTGATAGATGTTGGCGATGTGGGTAATGGAATGGGGCATATGTGGTGGTGGTGTAATGGAATAAATAAGCTGTGGAGAGACATTGGCCTCTAGTTATCAACGTGTCTACTTACCTGCCTTCGCCGGACCAATACGCCCGCCTAAGCTCGCCTACCATCGCCGCCGTGGACCTGAAAAATCTCGCCAAAGTTATCAATAAATCTGTCAAAAAGCCGCGCACCAAGTACGGGTCGATGAGCAGCGGACTGTGATAGTTATCACTCATCCGATCTCGCTGCTCTTCGGCTTTTTGACAGCTTTATTGACAATCTGTCACTAAGCACCCACACTAACTATACTGTTCTACCCCCTATACCGGCGCCCCCGGAGCCCCCCGCAACTAAATAAAGTTATTAACCCCTAAACCGCCGCTCCTAGACCCCGCCGCAACTCTTATAAATGTATTAACCCCTAAACTGCCGCTCCCGGACACCGCCGCCACCTACATTATACCTAGTAACCCCTATCCTGCCCCCTATACCGCCACCACCTATAATAAAGTTATTAACCCCTATCCTGCGGATCCCGGACCTCGTCGCAACTAAATAAATGTTTAACCCCTAAACCGCCGCTCCTAAACCGCCGCTCCTAGACCCCGCCGCAACCTATATTAAACTTATTAACCCCTAATCTGCCCCCCCTACACCGTCGCCACCTATAATAAATTTATTAACCCTTATCCTGCCCCCCTACACCGCCGCCACTGAATAGAATAGTTTTTAAATAGTTATTAACTATTTAATAACTACCTAGCTAAAAGAAATAAAAATTTGCCTGTAAAATAAATCCTAACCTAAGTTACAATTAAACCTAACACTACGCTATCATTAAATTAATTAAATAAATTACCTACAAATAACTACAATTAAATACAATTAAATAAACTAACTAAAGTACAAAAAATAAAAAAAGCTAAGTTACAAAAAATAAAAAAAATAAGTTACAAACATTTCAAAAATATTACAACAATTTTAAGCTACTTACACCTAATCTAAGCCCCCTAATAAAATAACATGCCCTACCCTATTCTACATTAAAAAGTTACCATCTCTATTACCTTATCAGCCCTTAAAAGGGCCTTTTAACCCCTATCCTGCCCCCTATACCGCCACCACCTATAATAAAGTTATTAACCCCTATCCTGCGGATCCCGGACCTCATCGCAACTAAATAAATTGTTTAACCCCTAAACCGCCGCTCCTAGACCCCGCCGCAACCTATATTAAACATATTAACCCCTAATCTGCCCCCCCTACACCATTGCCACCTATAATAAATTTATTAACCCTTATCCTGCCTCCCTACACCGCCGCCACTGTAATAAAATTATTAACCCCTTAACCTAAGTCTAACACTAACCCTAACACCCCCCTAACTTAAATATTAATTAAATACATCTAAATAATATTTCTCTTATTAACTAAATTAATCCTATTTAAAACTAAATACTTACCTATAAAATAAACCCTAATATAGCTACAATATAAATAATAATTATACTGTAGCTATCTTAGGATTTATTTTTATTTTACAGGCAACTTTCAATTTATTTTAACTAGGTACAATAGCTATTAAATAGTTATTAACTATTTAATAGCTACCTAGTTAAAATAAAGAGAAATTTACTTGTAAAATAAAAACTAACCTAAGTTACAATTACACCTAACACTACACTATACTTTATAAATTATTCCTATTTAAAACTAAATACTTACCTGTAAAATAAACCCTAAGATAGCTACAATGTAATTAATAATTACATTGTAGCTATTTTAGGATTTATATTTATTTTACAGGTAACTTTGTATTTATTTTAGCTAGTTAGAATAGTTTTTAAATAGTTATTAACTATTTACTATTTAATAACTACCTAGCTAAAAGAAATAAAAAATTGCCTGTAAAATAAATCCTAACCTAAGTTACAATTAAACCTAACACTACACTACACTAACACTACACTATCATTAAATTAATTAAATAAATTACCTACAAATAACTACAATTAAATACAATTAAATAAACTAACTAAAGTACAAAAAATAAAAAAAGCTACGTTACAAAAAATAAAAAAATAAGTTACAAACATTTAAAAAATATTACAACAATTTTAAGCTACTTACACCTAATCTAAGCCCCCTAATAAAATAAAGCCCCCCAAAATAAAAAAAATGCCCTACCCTATTCTACATTAAAAAGTTACCATCTCTATTACCTTACCAGCCCTTAAAAGGGACTTTTGCGGGGCATGCCCCAAAGAAAACAGCTCTTTTGCCTATAAAATAAAAATACAACCCCCCCCCAACATTAAAACCCACCACCCACATACCCCTACTCTAACCCAAACCCCCCTTAAATAAACCTAACACTACCCCCCTGAAGATCATCCTACCTTTAGCCGTCTTCAGCCAGCCGACCCACCGATGGAACTGAAGAAGAGATCCGGAGCAGCAGAATTCATCATCCAAGGGGCGCTGAAGAAGTCTTCCATCCGATTGAAGTCATCATCCAAGGGGCGCTGAAGAGGTCTTCCATCCGATTGAAGTCTTCATCCAAGCGGCATCTTCAGTCTTCATCCACCCGGAGCGGAGCCATCTTCAGACGAGCCGACGCGGAGCCATCCTCTTCTTCCCAACGACTAACGATGGTACCTTTAAGTGACATCATCCAAGATGGCGTCCCTTCAATTCCGATTGGCTGATAGGATTCTATCAGCCAATCGGAATTAAGGTAGGAAAAATCTGATTGGCTGATTGAATCAGCCAATCAGATTGAAGTTCAATCCAATTGGCTGATCCAATCAGCCAATCAGATTGAGCTTGCATTCTATTGGCTGATCGGAACAGCTCCCATTATAGCTAAGCAATGGAAATCTTGCACACCCCCAGGTCTACACATGTGGAGAAGCACACCTTATATGTCCTAATAAAGATTATTTTTATCATTGGAGAGCTGTGGACACCCTCTTTGTTTTGGATTACTACTTGGTGAAAGGGCAGTTCACCTGTCTACACGGGCACTCCACTCCTTTAGTGCTGTTCTACTCCTGTTTGTTTGTATGTGGAGAAGCAGAGTATCAGAGCTAATTGAGCTCGAGGAATAGAGTTCTTATAAAAATAATATGAGAGACTCACACATAGCAACCCAGGTTATTTGGGAGCAGTACCTATTGAAGAGACGAGAGAGACTAGAAATAGAACCGAGTCCCAGAGTGGACATGTAACAGTAGATGACCTTTGGTTAGCTATTTCTTGGAAGAGCTGAAATCATCTGAATATTATAGACCGATATTTAATTAGTTACACTGTTTTGCAGCTTAGATACAATAATAAGCAACCCCTTATGGGGCCTGAAGTTGCAACTTATTTTGTTAATATAAAATCTGAGAATCATTTTTTTTTTTGCTTGAGTGAAATTTCTCTCATTTTATTTATTCATGATTCAACTAAGCTTGTTGTTTTTGTATTATTTGAATGTAACATGTAATTCACATGACTTGTTCTTAATAAAAAGAATTTGGAATAAAATATATACAAAACAGGATCAGATATCTACTATTTCAGAACTTTTACACTGATTTATATTCATCTCAATGTCCAGAAATGCTTAATATCAATAAGTTTCTGGATAATGTAGTCTTCCCTAAGGTTTCGGACTTAAATTGTGAATCTTTAAATAAGCCAATAGAGGAACATGAAATTCATAACATCATCACCTCTATGACTAGAGGGAAAACTCCAGGCCCAGGCAATTTGCCTTCAGAGTTTTACCAGATCCTTTCACCAGAGATAGTTCCTTTCCTAAAGGATCTTTATAAAATTTATTTTGAACAAAACCACAGGACATCTGAAAGCTTCAAAAGAGCTAACACTATCTTAATTCCTAAAAACAATAAAGAAATAACCTTGTATAGACCTATTTATTTGCTTAATCTTGACTACAATATTCTGATGAAGATCTTGGCAGAAAGGATGAAATCAATAATGCCTAAGATTATTCAAGTTAAATTGTTTTTTTAAGGTAGATTTGTGGAATTGATTGCAAATATTTACTCCAAAATAAGAACCTCTTTATTGGTCAATAATGGTATTTCAGACTCATTCATTTTGACAAGGGGCACCAGTCAGGGATGCCCCTTGTCTCCTCTTTTATTTGACTTAATAATGGAGCCATTGGCTATCAAGTTGAAAGAGACTTTACCAGGAATTAGTATAGGTAAAACTTCGCTATTAATGGATGATCTTCTCATATTTGTATCCAACCCTAAGAACTATATTGAAAGTATTAGCCTTTTAGATCAATATAGCCTAGTATCAGGCTACAAAACCAACTTATCAAAATCTAAAATACTTTGGTTAAACAAGGTAGACAATTCTCAATCCTATCAATTTATAGAAACCAAATCATTGGAGTATTTAGGTCTAAAAATTTCAGCCAATCTCACAGGCTGGTATGGAAACAATATCTCTGCCATCCTGCGGGATAGTAAAGAAAAGATGAAGAGTTGGGCAGATCTTCCAGTCTTTTTGACAGGCAAAGTTAATCTTTTCAAAATGTTTATTATTCCTAAAATTCTTTATACACTTAGGATGTTTCCAATACTAATCAAGAAAATTGATTTATGGCGGTTCAACCAATCTTTGAGCTACTTTTTTTGGAGGGGGAGGAAAGCAAGAATAAAACTTGTTAATTTATATCAACTGTGCTGCAAGGGTGTACTGGCTTTGCCCAATTATTTTGTGCTTCCCAATTGATTGGTTGTTACAATCTTTTAAATATTCAAATAAATACCTGGAGGAACTATTTCTACTTATCTTTTATATAGAGAGATTCTGTAGGTATGGAGAAATTTTTTTTTTATTATTTTTTTTAAAGTTTTTATTGGGTTTTCAATAAACATTACAATGAACTGAAATGCAGGGTCTTGATACATAAGTGACCATTCCACACAAAGTTTACATGTCACTTGTTAATAAACTGATGGCAAAAACAGGTATATTAAAGACACAAACTTCTGTATATCATACAGGAAGCTAATACAAAGTAGATCACAAATGCATTAATAAAACAATATTTGATAAAACATTATCCTAGGCATGTGTAGCTAGATAAAGCAACTATAGGTGACCCAAATAGAATTCAAACCTCTAAACGTATATAGTTCATACACCCCCTTGATACGTTAAGTCACTCATGGACTTTCAACTGAATATATGGTGGATAGTGGGGGTGGGTATCTGATGACATGAGGCCACTTTTGGACCCTCTAGGTAGGAATATGTAAATTTATAACATTAATGGTAAGATAAAAAGAAAAGAAAAAAAAAGGGGGGGGAACTAAGGAACCGTGGGGATTGGAATTAAACTTAACAGGCTAATGCCAACTTGCTTCCGGCTTAGCATACTTAAATACAAGCCCATAGGCTATTGGCCGGAAGTTTCCATCTAGCGATGAATAATTGAACCCCTAACTAAGAGTATAGATTTTTGGGTCTGTAAAATTAGGGTCTTACTAGTGGAGGGGAAATGAAAGATTAAGAAGGCCCCTGTGGGGGATAAAAAGTGGCAGTTACAAGCTATTAAACCTTTATTACACAGGAGAATACCTAGTAGCATGACAATTAACATATGGATTAATGTAGTGAATGACGGCTCAATAATATTTTTCTATATCAGAAATAGTGGGCCCTAGCACCATGGCCGCTAGTGCCAAGGCCACCAGTGAGAAAACTTAAAATGTACACTAATGTATCCAGCATGAAAAAAAAATAAAAAAAATAAAAAAAAAAGCAGTCACATTATCAATACGTTTGGGTATGAGCTCACCACAGTTTATGCACTGTTACCAGGGTTAATAAGGTTTAGGTTAAGGAATGGATCAACAAATATTAAGAACAAAAATGACATTTCTTATCCTAGCAGATCCTTGGACAACAGGGCATGAACTAATTGGCAGGGACTAAGACCTGTAAGAGAGTGTGTAGGAAGGTGATGTAACTGGCAGAAATATAAACTTAATGTTAAGTCCCCATCCATATGAAGATCCTATTATAACCAAAACAAAAATTATTATTATTATTTTTTTTTATTTTTTTTTAATTATATCTAGAATCAAATCTAGAAATAGGTCTCAAAGTCACCAAAGTCTCTAGCCCACTCCCACCCTCAGGCTCTGTGAAAGTATATGGCTGCCACTAAAGGTGAAATATAGGGGATACAAAGAAATGTAGAAGGACAACTGCCTCCATACAAAGTCCAGAGTCTGGAGCAAAACTACCTGTAATCGCCATATTACAGTTTTCACTGCTTGCGTGTCAGGAGCAACCATGTGGAAAGAGCTATCAGCGTGGGCTCCCCGTCGATACTCATCTCTGGGAGGCGGCCTCTGCAAAGTCAAGACCGCCACTGCTTGGAGCTGGGGGTTGCATCTCACCATGGCCTCCATAGCTGTATAGGTGGGTAACTTAGCTTGACAGTTCTCTGGGGTATTGATCCGGACAGGTCTTTCTTCACTTTCTGTAGTGTAGATCGTGTCCACACTGCTTTCCCTCTTTGTGGTATTCCGGTCAGAGAAGCTGCGCCCCATCTCAGCCTCCCTAATCAGAACGTGCTTGACATTCCCATGGCTAGTTGCTACCACTGTGGGCCGGTGAGGGTCAACATTGATGGTCTGATCTAGGGGTAGTTCCGTTGCAGGTACTCGTTCAGGAGGTAAGTCACAAATAATTGATGCTGAGGCTAGTGACTGCGGCTTCCGAGTTATGAAGCCACAATCTACCCTTAGAGCGTTCCAGCTTTCTTGAAATATTATAGTGAGACTTTCGAAGTGTGCAACAAGCAGCATCTCCACTTCCTGTAGTAGCAGCCCAGCAGGCTCCATTTTGATAAAGTCGGCGCGTAATTGCTGTGTAAGAATTTTCTCAGTACGTGACTTCTAGCATACTAGTGAGTCCAAGTACTCGGTTTGTGTCCCCACGGTTCCTATTTTGTACAGTTACCAGAACTGCTCTACCCGGTTAACCGGGGGGGGTGTCAGAGAGAGAGAGTAGTATGGCCGCCGCCTTCCCTCTAAAGGTCCAGACTTGGGCTTCTGATGAGGCAAATCTGTCAAAAGTGGTACCAATCACTAAAGCAATATGTCTTAGGTCTTAATTTACAGGTTGTGAAAGCAGATGGGTCAGATAGCCTCCTATAATCGGCGGATTATATTGGTGGTATGCAGAGCTCCAAGTATTGCAGCCGTTCATGGCTGCCGCCCGGACACGCCCCCATGGAGAACATTTTTAAGGTCACTAGGAACCGTATCAAACATTTCTAAATGGCTACCAGTACAGAGCAATGGCCATTTTCCTTTGGGAAATAGGGTTGACATATTTGATAAATGGTCACTTTCTACCGGAAAGATAAAGGTAATCATTGAAGATTTTTATGATAAAAATTCTAAAAAAAATCTTTCCGGAAGCTTAAAGTAAACATATGTTCTATTTTCTCCAAATGAAGAATTATATTTATAGATTGACAAGGACTTTCCCCAAATATGGCTAGACCATTCATTAATGGATACTATTAATCCTGAAAAATGGTCACTCTCGTCAATTTATAAAATCCTTAGGACAGTGGAGGTAGAGTCTCTGATGTCAGAATTAAGGAGCAATTAGACAAAATTGGTGGACCTCCTTGATCTGGATAGAATAATTTTGAGAAGTCTTAAGAAAACCCAGAGTCTTTGCCTTTCAACATACTTAAAGGGACAGTCAACACCAGAATTTTTGTTGTTTAAAAAGAAAGATAATCCCTTTATTACCCGTTCCCCAGTTTTGTACAACCAACACAGTTATATTAATATACTTTTTACCTCTGTAATTATCTTGTATCTAAGCTTCTGCTGACTGCCCCCTTATTTCAGTTCTTTTGACAGACATGCAGTTTAGCCAATCAGTGCTCAGTCCTAGGTCACTTTACGTGCATGAGCTCAATGTTATCTATATGAAACATGTGAACTAATGCCCTCTAGTGGTCACAATGCATTCAGATTAGAGGCAGTCTTCAAGGTCTAAGAAATTAGCATATGAACCTCCTAGTTTTAGCTTTCAACTAAGAATACCAAGAGAACAAAGCAAAATTGGTGATAAAAGTAAATTGGGAAGTTGTTTAAAATTGCATGCCCTATTTAAATCATGAAAGGTTTTTTTTGGACTTGACTGTCCCTTTAAGAGAAACTCAGTTTAGATTATTACACAGAGACTATCTTACCCCACGTAGAGTGGCCAATGGAATAAAGATGTCATTAATGTTTGCCCTAAATGTTGCTATAAAGACCCTGATCTAGGACACTTGTTGTGGGACTGCCCCAAGCTGAAACAATTTTGGTTAAAAGTTGGTTATCTTCTTTCTCACATAACCAAAATAAAAATATACTAGTAAAGGAATCTATCCTGTTTTTGACCATTCATGACTCATGGGGTAATAAGGCCGATTTTATCCTGACATCAATAATAACTCTTAGAAAACTTATTTTTAACAAAGGGATTAGTTCCAATATACCCTCGATCGGTGAAGCAAAGAAATTATTGATAAATTCTGCAATCATAGCGGTTTATGACTCTAGATTAGAGATGAGGGGGGTGACTCCTTTGGCAATCTGGAATGATTTTGTTTGCTATCAAGGAAACAGAAGTTATGAAGACCGCTGCTCCATAACTTGTCCGCCTGCTCTGAGGTTTGATTGACACCCCCTGCTAGCGGCCGATTGGCTGCAAATCTGCAGGGGGTGGCAATATGCGGCTGACATGATACGCTACATTGTATCATGTCCACTCGCACTATGATAAATTGGCCCCTTAATATTGCATTTAGAACAAATTGTTAATATACAACTAAACTAGGGGAGGATAGGAGGAGGGGTTTTCTTCCTTTTTTTAGGGTAGGAAGTAAGGGGAAGGAAGAAGAAACGAGGAGGGAACTGATACTGTATGGTTATTTAACCTTATATTCTATGACTATGTCTGTAGCTTAGGGTAGCATTTGAGAATTAAATATAATAACGTGCAAGATTGTTTGTTTAGTCTAAAACAAGTAGCTCTACATATACTCAGTTGATAAACTCGATTGTTATAAGAACTTTAAGACTGAGGTAAACGGAAAGGAAAAAGAGGGAAGGGAAAGAAGGGAAGAAAGGAATGGGGAAAAAAGGGGAAAGGAGGAAAATAGGGGAAAAAAGTGAAGAAAAGAAAAACTACACCTATTTGTATATTATTATTATTTTGATTGTATTATTTTTTAATATTCTCTGTCTTTTGTATAATTTTATAAAATAAATAGAAAAAAAGTGAAAACAAAAATACTTCTGTGAATTCAAAATTATACATTAATGATCTGTCAGAATGGGTAGATGAAGAAAAGCACTTTTTAAAGGTTAACATATGTTTTGGGGGGGTTTCCCTCCCATTTTCCCCAACCAAGGACACAACTTCAAATCTGGTGTACAAATGTTCCCATCTGTCAGCTGTACTTATAAAATATAATAAAATAAAATGCCTCCTGGCATCTGGAAAGTTCTTGCATAAAGGGGCAGTAAACTGGAAAGTAATTCATATATGTTACAAACTGCTATCTGTAACTGGCCCTTTAAATGAAAAATTGCCCTGCTTCCATGGATCGTGGAGAAGCCTATTTGCCAGCCTCCTTCCTCATGACTATGGCCCCTGGAAGATTGTGCCCCTGAGAGCATATTAACTTTTATTGGGTGTGTATGGCCCTTTAAGAACCGTCTGGGGACATATTGTGACTTTGGTGAACAATGCCCCTTTAAGACTATGTCCCCAGACCTGTGAAATGACTTGTCCCTGGCTTTCTCCCACTTGGTTCAGTTTCATTGTGTGCCATTAAGAGTTAATTTTGTTCAATTCTAAATACAAGTTTGCTGGGATCAGCTCTAATTAGGTTTAGTGATAAACCTTACCATTGTCTAATCAGACTGCTAGTGATAAGGTGGACTGCATTGTTTTATTGTGTGTAACTTGTTATCTGCTGAAGTAATGTTGTGGCCTGTCATAGGGAGTGTCTCTCTATCTAATATCAAATGTGTGATGGGGGATTTTATGCCTCCCCCTGAGAGTGTCCTGTTTGCATGTAAGGCTGAGTTATAGGGGGCAGAGACAGTTGGTCCTGTCCCCCAGCAGCAGAGGAATATGCAGGGAATTGGGAGCCCAGACTCCATTCCCCAGCGGCAGGCTGAGTTACAGGGGGCAGAGACAGTTGGTCCTGTCCCCCAGCAGCAGAGGAATATGCAGGGAATTGTGAGCCCAGACTCCATTCCCCAGAGGCTGGAAGTATGTATGGGAGAGGAGCTTGTTACCCCCTCTCCCCAGTGGCAGCTTAACGCACCAGGGGGAGACAGTAAGCCCCACAACCGTGCAGATGGGACCTTGGTCTCTGCACTTACAGCACAGGGGGCAGAGACAGTTGGTCCTGTCCCCCAGCAGCAGAGTGAATTGCAGGGAATTGGGAGCCCAGACTCCATTCCCCAGTGGCAGGCTGAGTTACAGGGGGCAGAGACAGTTGGTCCTGTCCCCCAGCAGCAGAGGAATATGCAGGGAATTGGGAGCCCAGACTCCATTCCCCAGCGGCAGGCTGAGTTACAGGGGGCAGAGACAGTTGGTCCTGTCCCCCAGCAGCAGAGGAATATGCAGGGAATTGGGAGCCCAGACTCCATTCCCCAGCGGCTGGAAGTATGTATGGGAGAGGAGCTTGTAAACCCCTCTCCCCAGCGGCAGCTTAACGCACCAGGGGGAGACAGTAAGCCCCACAACCGTGCAGATGGGACCGTGGTTTTCACTTACAGCACAGGGGGCAGAGACAGTTGCTCCTGTCCCCCATTAGCAGAGTGAGATGCAGTGGATTGGGAGCCCAGTCTCCATTCTCCAGCTAACTCCTAACTTGGGCCCAGGGTTAACAGTGGAGATGTTAACCCCCACTGACCCCCACGTTCCCTTTGCCACCGGGCAGGACTATGCCCCAATGCCCCCAGCAGAAGAGCTGGCATTAGGACAGAGCGCTGCTGGCCTCTGCCCTACAGACCCCCTTGTTACAGGGCTGGCCTGCAAACCCCTCACCCCAGCAGAAGAGCTGGCATCAGGACAGAGCGCTGCTGGCCTCTGCCCTACAGACCCCCTTGTTACAGGACTGGCCTGCAAACCCCTCACCCCAGCAGAAGCGCTGGCACCAGGGCAGAGTGCCGCTGGCCTCTGCCCCCCAAGTACCATCAGCTATTTGCCCAGCTGCGCCAGGAAGGCCGAGGATGCTACACTTTCATCCTACAACCTGGAACCTACAGGCCAGTACTACGTATTGTGGGGGGGCTACTTTGCTGCTAACGTTTATTTGTGGGTGGGTTGCGAGACTAACTTAGGCACTGACCGACAGAAGGTCAGGTGCCTGGTTAGTCTCCCTCCAAAAGGGGAGATATGTTACAAACTGCTATTTGTAACTGGCCCTTTAAATGAAAAATTGCCCTGCTTCCATGGATTGTGGAGAAGCCTATTTGCCAGCCTCCTTCCTCATGACTATGGCCCCTGGAAGATTGTGCCCCTGGGAGCATATTAACTTTTATTGGGTGTGTATGGCCCTTTAAGAACCGTCTGGGGACATATTGTGACTTTGGTGAACAATGCCCCTTTAAGACTATGTCCCCAGACCTGTGAAATGACTTGTCCCTGGCTTTCTCCCACTTGGTTCAGTTTCATTGTGTGCCATTAGGAGTTAATTTTGTTCAATTCTAAATACAAGTTTGCTGGGATCAGCTCTAATTAGGTTTAGTGATAAACCTTACCATTGTCTAATCAGACTGCTAGTGATAAGGTGGACTGCATTGTTTTATTGTGTGTAACTTGTTATCTGCTGAAGTAATGTTGTGGCCTGTCAAAGGGAGTGTCTCTCTATCTAATATCAAATGTGTGATGGGGGATTTTATGCCTCCCCCTGAGAGTGTCCTGTTTGCATGTAACCTCAATAAAAAGCAGGCTGTGTGCTCCAGCACATGAGACCTATTTTGACCCTCTAACTTGCAGCTTTGACTCATGTTTGTAGGGGACAGCTATATCACTACAGGGATTTCTATGCTCTTCATACTCCCTTAGCTACAGGGATTGCTACAGAAGGAATAGGTTCACCTACTGGAGCCTGATCGTAGGTCCAGGGCGCAGAGCAGACGGCGAGATACCAGCCCAGCAGCGGTGGTTCATAGAGTCTGCATTACTGATGGTGGCTACGCAGTAGTTATAGTGTCTACGGTGCTGATGATCCTTTGGGGAGCGCTAGGAGCATCCTTTTCTACGGTCCAACTTCCAGCCAGCCTGGAGGCAACCGTAACAATATATATATATATATATATATATATATATATATATATATATATATATATATATATATATATATATATATATATATATATATTATGTCTGCCAAAAGGGCACCTAACATTTTTGTATTGAGGAGGAAACATTTCTGCATGGTTTTAAATATAGAATTTGTACAACATTGTCAAATAATTATAAATACACTGCTGCATATTGCAAAAAAAAATTGTTTTTATGGACTCCTGGCCCCACTATACAACTACGACAGTGAAGTTGCAATCAAAGTTGCACAAAGAAAAAAAAACATTTACTAAGTCCTACCTCCTCTGCAAATGAAAGTGATCTGCCATTTGACTCAGGCACACACTGTACAAACTGAAGTGCCAAGTCTGTCTCACACTGTGCATATGGGTTTAGTGCACACTCAGAAATCCTCTCAAATGCTAATGCTTTACTCCTTGCAATGACATTTCCCACGCTCAATAGCACTCTGTTTTATTTTTAGTAATGTTAGGTTTTATTAGTTCAAGCTTAGGTTTTATTTTTATTTCACAGGTAAGTTTGTATTTATTTTTAAATAGGTAGTTAGTTAATAAATGTAACTTTAATTTAGGTCTATTTTAATTATGTTAAAGTTAGGGGGTGTTAGATTTAGGGGTTAATAGTTTAATTTAGGTTGTTGCGATGTGGGGGCCGGTGGTTTAGGGGTTAATAGGTTTATTTAGTGTTGGTGATGTTTGGGAACGGCAGTTTAGGGGTTAATAGGTTTAGTTAGTGTTGTCAATGTTTGGGAATGGCGGTTTAGGTGTTAATAGGTTTATTTAGTGTTTCAGTTAGTGTCAGTGATGTCTGGGAACTGCGGTTTAGGGGTTAATAGGTTTAGTTAGTGTTGCCGATGTTTGGGAACGGTGGTTTAGGGGTTAATAGGTTTAGTTAGTGTCGGCGATGTCGGGGAACTGCAGTTTAGGGATTAATAGGTTTAGTTAGTGTTGAGGAACTGCGGTTTAGGGGTTAATAGGTTTAGTTAGTTTCGGCTATGCCGGGTAACGGCGGTTTAGGGGTTAATAGCTTTATTTAGTAATTTAGTTGGTGTCAGGGAACGGTGGTTTAGGGGTTCCTAGCTTTATTTAGTGATTTAGTTAGTGTCGGCGATGTCGGGGAACTGCGGTTTAGATTAGAACAATGAAAAATTCCGAATATGAATATTGAATCCGAAAATTCGGAAACTGATTGATTAATTTTCATATTTTTTTGGGATTTTAGTTATGGTTCAGATTCGGAAATTTCGGATGCATTCGAATCTCCGAATCGGCAAAAATTTGCCCGAAACGCTCATGTCTACCACTGAGTTCTACTGCCCTGGTAGGGGTTAGCCTTAATGAGATCCCTGCAATACCAGTGAGCACTACTCGGAGAAGGAAGGCGTTGTCTGTCCAAGTCTGTCAGATTGTTTGATCTGTGTGGAGCAACCTAGAGAGCTGTATTGCAGTACATTCTAACCTGTCCTATAGCCTGCAGAGTATTCAAGACTCATTTGCCCCTGAGACCATCTACCCCCCCCCCCCCCCATGTGATAACTTTTTAGACTGGTCGTCTTGAATTGGATCTCCAGACAAGATTATGTCAAACTCCTGAGAATTGATGATACCTGTAGTTTGTGCTCCTTTAGATCCTTCTTATCTCTAATGACTAGCTAGCATTAAATGGTACTGCTGTTTTGTAGTATATTAGCAACTGTCTATCGCCTAGATTACGAGTTTTGCGGTAACAGGGGTGCGTTGCTAATGAGGCTTTTTTTTTTTAATGCTCCTTTAAGACAATGCTGGTATTACAGGTTTTTTTAAACCTGGCGTTAGCCGCAAAAAAGTGAACGTAGAGCAAAATTTAGCTCCACATCTCACCTCAATACCAGCGTTGCTTACGGTAGCGGTAAGCTGGCTAAACGTGCTCATGCACGATTTCCCCATAGGAAACAATGGGGCTGAGCCGGCTAAAAAAACCTAGCACCTGCAAAAAAGCAGCGTTCAGCTCCTAACGCAGCCCCATTGATTCCTATGGGGAAATTAATTTTATGTCGACACCTAACACCCTAACATGAACCCTGAGTCTAAACAACCCTAATCTTACACTTATTAACCCATAATCTGCTGTCCCCGACATCGTCGCCACCTGCATTATATTATTAACCCCTAATCTGCCGCTCCGGACACCGCTGCCACCTACATTATCCCTATGAACCCCTAATCTGCTTCCCCCAACATCGCCAAACCCTACATTATATTTATTAACCCCTAATCTGCCCCCCCAACGTCGCCGCAACCTACCTACACTTATTAACCCCTAATCTGCCGCCAACGTCGCCGCCACTATAATAAAGTTATTAGCCCCTAAACCTAAGTCTAACCCTAACACCCCCCTAATTTAAATATAATTTAAATAAATCTAAATAAAATAACTACAATTAAATAAATTATTCCTATTTAAAACTAAATACTTACCTATAAAATAAACCCTAAGCTAGCTACAATATAACTTATAGTTACATTGTAGCTATTTTAGGATTTATATTTATTTTACAGGCAACTTTGTATTTATTTTAACTGGGTACAATAGTTATTAAATAGTTATTAACTATTTAATAGCTACCTAGTTAAAATAAGTACAAATTTACCTGTAAAATAAATCCTAACCTAAATTACAATTACACCTAACAGTACACTATAATTAAATTAATTACATAAACTAACTACAATTAACTACAATTAAATTAAATAAACTAAAGTATGAAAAACAACAAACACTAAATTACAGAAAATAAAAATATAATTAAAAAAAATAAAAAAGCCCCCCAAAATAATAAAATTCCGTACCCTCTACTAAATTACAAATAGCCCTTTAAAGGGCCTTTTGCGGGGCATTGCCCCAAAGTAATCAGCTCTTTTACCTGAAAAAAAATACAATACCCCCCCCAACATTAAAACCCACCACCCACACACCCAACCCTACTCTAAAACCCACCCAATCCCCCCTTAAAAAACCTAACACTACACCCTTGAAGATCACCCTACCTTGAGACGTCTTCACCCAGCCAGGCACAAGTGGACCTCCAGAGGGGCAGAAGTCTTCATCCGATCTGGGCAGAAGAGGACCTCCAGACGGGCAGAAGGCTTCATCCAGGCGGCATCTTCTATCTTCATCCATCCGGAACGGAGCGGGTCCATCTTCAATCCAGCCGACGCGGAGCATCCTCTTCAAACGAAGTCCAAGCGAAGAATGAAGGTTCCTTTAAATGACGTTATCCAAGATGGCGTCCCTTGAATTCCGATTGGCTGATAGGATTCTATCAGCCAATCGGAATTAAGGTAGGAAAAATCCTATTGGCTGATCCAATCAGCCAATAGGATTGAGCTCACATTCTATTAGCTGTTCCAATCAGCCATTAGAATGTGAGCTCAATCCTATTGGCTGATTGGATCAGACAATAGGATTTTTCCTACCCTAATTCTGATTGGCTGATAGAATCCTATCAGCCAATGGGAATTCAAGGGACACCATCTTGGATGACGTCATTTAAAGGAACCTTCATTCTTCGCTTGGACTTTGTTTGAAGAGGATGCTCCGCGTCGACTGGATTGAAGATGGACCCGCTCCGCTCCGGATGGATGAGGATAGAAGATGCCGTCTGTATGAAGACTTCTGCCGCTTGGAGGACCTCTTCTGCCCGGATCAGATGAAGACTTCTGCCCCTCTGGAGGTCCACTTGTGCCCGGCTGGGTGAAGACGTCTCAAGGTAGGGTGATCTTCAAGGGGGTAGTGTTAGGTTTTTTTAAGGGGGGATTGGGTAGGTTTTAGAGTAGGGTTGGGTGTGTGGGTGGTGGGTTTTAATGTTGGGGGGTATTGTATTTTTTTTTACAGTAAAAGAGCTGATTACTTTGGGGCAATGCCCTGCAAAAAGCCCTTTTAAGGGCTATTTGGAATTTAGTATAGGGTAGGGAATTTTATTATTTTGGGGGGCATTTTTATTTTATTAGGGGGATTAGATTAGGTGTAATTAGTTATTTTCTGTAATTTAGTGTTTTGTTTTTTTTGTACTTTAGTTTATTTTATTTTATTGTATTTAATTGTAGGTAATTTAGTAAATTAATTTAATGATAGTGTAGTGTTAGGTGTAATTGTAACTTAGGTTAGGGTTTATTTTATTTTTTTCAAATCATTTTTTATTAAGAATCCAAAATACAGAGAGATTGACAAAACAAACAAGCAAGAATGCAATAATGACAATCATTAGGTCAGTTTTACAGGGGAAGACAAAACATCCCAATGTTTAGAAGTTTCAAAGTAAGAAATCACGCATCCTGGATTCTTATTTTAACCTTTTTTCTTTTTAAAAACAATTCAAAACTAACAATAACAATAGCGTCTCAGTGCTCATCTCAACATATACATAGCTCTACCTTAAAAATTATTCATAAACTGTACTCATATGTGAACCAGATCAATGTAATTGTCAGTCCATATGACTCTAAACGTTGTCAAGTGGTATAGGCTAGAACTTTGTGTTTTTAATATAATTTTCCCATGTTATTTGCAATTCAATTAATTGCTCCCGTTTATCATGTAGGTAAGAACCATACTCCTCTAATTCGATCAGATCTGTGACCTTGCTGCGCCATAAGTTCAGGGAAGGGATCTCTGATGATCTCCAGTTTTGCGCTATCAAAACTTTTAAACTGTTTGTCATAATTTTTAGTAGTGGTTTAAAGTGGGATTGGGGTAATTTGATTGATTTGTTTAACAACCATATAAGAGGGTCCAGTGGAAGAATGGTTTGAAAAATGTGTTCTATCTCAATAATTATAGTTCGCCATAGCGTAGGTTAGGGTTTATTTTACAGGTAAATTTGTACTTATTTTAACTAGGTAGTTATTAAATGGTTAATAACTATTTAATAACTATTCTACCTAGTTAAAATAAATACAAAGTTGCCTGTACAATAAATATAAACCCTAAGATAGATACAAATGTAACTATTAGTTATATTGTAGCTATCTTATGGTTTATTTATAGGTAAGTATTTAGTTTTAAATAGGATTAATTTATTTAATTTTAGTAATTTTATTTAGTTTTATTTAAATTATATTTAAGTTAGGGGGGATTAGACTTAGGTTTAGGGTTTAATAAATTTAATATAGTAGCGGCGACATTGGGGGCAACAGATTAGGGGTTAATAAATGAAGATAGGTATCAGCGATGTTAGGGATGGCAGATTAGGGGTTAATAAAATTTAACTAGTGTTTGCGAGGCGGTTTAGGGGTTAATATATTATTACAGTGGCGGCGATGTCCGGTCGGCAGATTAGGGGCTAAAAACTTTAAGTGTTTGCGATGTGGGGAGGGGGCTCGGTTTAGGGGTTAATAGGTAGTTTATGGGTGTTAGTGTACTTTTTAGCACTTTAGTTAAGAGATTTATGTTATGGCGTTAGCCCATAAATTTCTTAACTACTGACTTTTAAATGCGTTAGGACTCTTGACAGGAGAGGGTGTACCGCTCACTTCTTCCAAGACTCGTAATACCGGAGTTAGGCAAATCCCATTAAAAAGATAGGATACGCAATTGACGGAAAGGGATTTGCGGTAAGCTCGAGTTGCGGAAGAAAAGTGAGCGGTAGACCCTCTCCTGCCTGACTCATAATACCAGCGGGCGTTAAAAAGCAGCGTTGGGACCTTTCAACACTGCTTTTTAAGGCTAACGCAAGACTCGTAATCTAGCCGAGTATGTTTTTATCTTGTTTTCCTTACAACTGGAGCATACAGTGTTAGTTTGCATAGTCTACCAAGATAAGATACATAAACTGTTATAATATTCATTACAAATAGATCTTATTTGTTCTCCATTAGATAAGTTATGTGATATCATATAGCAGACCTACTCAATAAAGGGCCTTGGTACAAAAATGTGGCTTAGAAACAGGCAGAAATGTAGTGGTTTGAATGTTATAAAGTATATTAATATAACAATGTTGGTTGTGCAAAGCTGGAGAATGGGTAGTAAAGGCGTTATCTATGTTTTTGAACAATAACAATTTTAGTGTTGACTGTCCCTTTAAGGTATACTATTTGTGAGGATCTAAAGCTAAATTCTGCAGATCCAGACATTTTTTGTTTGTTTTTATTTGTACACTGTTAAACTGTATTATGCAAGGAAATTATATTCACCCATCCTCAAGCTTTATACATTGACCTTTAGTTGATAACAGTCTTTATGAGAGTGCAGAAATGTGACTTATAAACACATAGTTCAGCTTTTATCTATCCATTGTTAAAGGGATACTAAACCCAATTTTTTTTTCTTTCATGATTCAGATAGAGCATGCAATTTTAAGCAACTTTCTAATTTACTCCTATTAACACATTTTCTTTGTTCTTTTTGTATCTTTATTTGAAAAAGCAGGAATTTAAGATTAGGAGCCGGCCCATTTTTGCTTCAGTACCCTGGGTGGCGCTTGCTGATTGGTGATTAAGCATGACCCCCATGAGCAAATCTGGTGTGAAATGAAAGATTTTTTCCCCATGACTAACAATTCATCTGAAACAAATTTTTGTCTGAACACGTCTTGTAGTGGGGTGGGACAGAGTCCGGGTATGTTATTTGGCACAGCCAGTAAAGAAATATTGCTCAGGAAGATGTTCTCACAAGGCATCCAGTGGTACAATATAGTGACAAAAGGGTACAGATTAGGACAATAGAGATAGATATTATTGCCAAGTATGGGTCTATAGAGGTAAACACCAGGACAAGAATTAACCTTCTGGAGTATATATAACAGTATTCTCACTGCAAACAACCTGCATTCACATTAAAGGGACATTGAACCCAGAATTTTTTTTTCATGATAGAGCATACCTAGGTAGGTTCAGGAACTAGGTGCTAGCTGCTAATTGGTGGCTTCATATATATGCCTTTTATGACTTACCAATGTGTTCAACTGTCTCCCAATAGTGTGTTGCTGATTATTCAAGAAAGGATACCAAGAGAATAAAGCAACATAAATGATACATGTTAATAGAAAAATTGTTTACAAATGTATGCATTATCTTAATAACAAAATAATAAATTAGAGTTTTATGTCCCTTTAAGGGCTACATTACAAGTGATGCCCTAAGATTTGCATGCAAGCAATATCAGAATATTGCGGGCGCTTTAGTTTGCACAAGTATTGAAGTTGAAAGTTAACGCATTCACTCATTCAAATTTAACGTGTGTCGGGTTAGTGCTGAAGACCAAAGGGTTAGGGATAAAAGAAAAGTTGCATCAAACCCAATATAAATATATTAAATTATACTGTTACACTCATATAAACACTGTCTGATAAAAAAAAATATTTATATAAATATTATATGTCAATAGGGCTTTTCTTGAAGTCAGCAGACTTGACAGGAACATTCTGTTAAAACGGAACAAAAGAAACATTTACCAGTCTGCCTTTGATGGGCAAAAAACGAAATGTATCATGACATACAGTCCACAATTCCCAGATATGTATGCAAAATTATTGGTAAACATCTTCCTGTATTAACAGGTGAAGATAGCCTTAAAGATTATGTTTCGAAAGGTTGTAATTTTATACCCAAAAGGGGACGAACCCTGGGTAATATTTTAGCACCAAGTATGCTAAGGAAACCTAAATTGGGTAGGAGCAGCTGGCTTTAGGTTAAAGGGCATTTTAAATGCCACTTTTTCAATTGCATAGCCTGTGGCCATACACGCGTAGCGAGCAGTTTTCAGTCTAGGGTAATGCAAAGAGTTTTCCACTCTTCAGACTGCACCAACTGTCGCACCAGGTTTGTCATCTACCTAGTGGAATGTTCAGATTGTGAGCTACAATACGTGGGTTGTACTACACGTGAAGCTCGCTCACGTGTCAGAGTGCATCTTAATAACATTGAACAGGGGATAGATTGCTCAGACCTGGCACGACATTTCATCCTTCAACATAACAAAAAAGTTAAAGGGCCATAATACCCAAATGTTTAAACACTTGAAAGTGATGCAGCATAGCTGTGAAAAGCTGACTAGAAAATATCACCTGAACATCTCTATGTAAAAAAGAAATATATTTTACCTCAAAAGTTCCTCAGTAGCCACATCCCATTGTAAAGGACTTCTAAGCAGCATTTTAGTATGTCTGTCCTGGGACAGCTGAAAGGATGAGCCTCGTGCACTCTCATATTATTTCCCTATTCAGCTTACTATGAAATCTCATGAGAGTTAAGTCAAATCTCATGAGATCACAGTAAAAGAGTTCATGACCTCAGCACTGCTGATGCTGATTGGATGCTGTTCATTTCTTCATTTTTTTATTTTTTTTTACCTGCAGCTGGGGGCAGGTGAAGTATAACTTTTTACACAGAACTTACTCTGCTGAGCTGAGGAAATTGTGAGGTAAAATATCTTCCTTTTTTACATAGAGATGCTCAGGTGATATTTTCCTGTCAGCTTTTTACAGTTATACTGCATCAGTTTCAAGTGATTTAGCATATGAGTATTATGTCCCTTTAAGTTCTTTAAATGGCAAATCATAGAGTGTAAACATAATGCTCCCAGGGGAGGTGATAGAACCTCTAAACTATTACATAGGGAAGCTTTTTGAATATTTACACTGCAGACAAGCCACAGAGGAGGAGGGAGGGAGTGGGAGGGACCCTACCTATAGAACAAATGTTTAGAAGGGAGGAGGAGGGAAAGGGCACTGCACTACAGAAAAGAGGTGAAATGGGGGGTTGCGAGCACCCTACATAATGAATGCGTGGAGGGGGAAGGTAAGGTAGCACAGCACTAAAGAAAATAAATATATATAAAAAAGTAAATTAATTTATAAAATAAAAATCACACGCACACAAGTTAGCTACTGGCAAACAGCTGCCAGTACCAAAGATGGCTGCCACTAGTGGGAGGTGGGAGAGATCGAGAGCTGTTTGGGAGGGATCAGGGAGGAGGAAGGGTACATGGTACATGTTTTTTACACAGAACATTTAAAGACAAAGTATATGCTTGCTTATTGAAATTGTTTGAGATAACTTGTATCAATTGAGTGATTTGTATCAACTGAGCAACTTATATTAACCAAGTTACTAACTGTAAAAATTGTTTTATATATTTTTAATTAAAAGCAATCTATTTAGGAATTCTTATATGGAATATTATATGTAAATTGAGACACCGGTATCCTAGGAATATAGGAATTGATTGTGTTAATTTTAGAGTGTTTAAAGGGACATAATACTCATATGCTAAATCACTTGAAACTGATGCAGTATAACTGTAAAAAGCTGACAGGAAAATATCACCTGAGCATCTCTATGTAAAAAAGGAAGATATTTTACCTCACAATCTCCTCAGCTTAGCAGAGTAAGTTCTGTGTAAAAAGTTATACTTCACCTGCTCCCAGCTGCAGGTAAAAAAAAATAAAAAAAAATGAAGAAATGAACAGCAGCCAATCAGCATCAGCAGTGCTGAGGTCATGAACCCTTACTGTGATCTCATGAGGTTTGACTTAACTCTCATGAGATTTCATAGTAAGCTTCCTTTACCTGATTGGTGAAATAACATGAGAGTGCACAATGCTCATCCTTTCAGATGTCCCAGGACAGACACACTAAAATGCTGCTTAGAAATCCTTTACAATGGGAGGTGGCTACTGAGGAACTTTTGAGGTAAAATATCTTTCTTTTTTACATAGAGATGTTCAGGAGATATTTTCTAGTCAGCTTTTTACAGCTATGCTGCATCACTTTCAAGTGTTTAAACATTTGGGTATTATGGCCCTTTAATAAAATTATAGATATGTTTGGAATTTGAGTGAGGTTTTCTTTATATTCTGTGAGTAACTTTCTAAAGGAACTTTTAATTATCAGCACACAGATTTTAATAAGCGATTTCTAATTATTTGTTTTTTTAATATATATATATATATATATATATATATATATATATATATATATATATAAAAGGACATATTTAGGAGCAGACTACTCTTTGAGTGCCTCCCACAATCTCCCCTTTCTTTCATGTAATTAGCAAGAGTCCATGAGCTAGTGACGTATGGGATATACATTCCTACCAGGAGGGGCAAAGTTTCCCAAACCTCAAAATGCCTATAAATACACCCCTCACCACACCCACAAATCAGTTTTACAAACTTTGCCTCCCATGGAGGTGGTGAAGTAAGTTTGTGCTAGATTCTTCGTTGATATGCGCTTCGCAGCAGGCTGGAGCCCTGTTTTCCTCTCAGTGTGCAGTGAATGTCAGAGGGATGTGAAGAGAGTATTGCCTATTTGAATTCAATGATCTCCTTCTACGGGGTCTATTTCATAGGTTCTCTGTTATCGGTCGTAGAGATTCATCTCTTACCTCCCTTTTCAGATCGACGATATACTCTTATATATACCATTACCTCTACTGATTCTCGTTTCAGTACTGGTTTGGCTTTCTACTACATGTAGATGAGTGTCCTGGGGTAAGATTTAAACTTTGTTTTGGGTGTGGATTATTTTCAGCGGAATTGGCTGTCTTTATTTTATCCCTCCCTCTCTAGTGACTCTTGCGTGGAAGATCCACATCTTGGGTATTCATTATCCCATACGTCACTAGCTCATGGACTCTTGCTAATTACATGAAAGAAAACATAATTTATGTAAGAACTTACCTGATAAATTCATTTCTTTCATATTAGCAAGAGTCCATGAGGCCCACCCTTTTTTGTGGTGGTTATGATTTTTTTGTATAAAGCACAATTATTCCAATTCCTTATTTTTTATGCTTTCACACTTTTTTCTTATCACCCCACTTCTTGGCTATTCGTTAAACTCATTTGTGGGTGTGGTGAGGGGTGTATTTATAGGCATTTTGAGGTTTGGGAAACTTTGCCCCTCCTGGTAGGAATGTATATCCCATACGTCACTAGCTCATGGACTCTTGCTAATATGAAAGAAATGAATTTATCAGGTAAATTCTTACATAAATTATGTTTTTTTTCTTTTATGGTACATAAGATGGTAGGTATGAGTGGGGGTAGGGGAGTAAGAGAGCTGTTTGGGAGGAGATTATGGAGGTGGGAGGGTAATAACTACATTAATATAGTATTTCCCTTACCAGCAAATTAATTAACCCTTTTACTGCAATGAATTTTAGAATTGTGGTGCACAGCTGCAGTTTGTGGCCTTCTTATTACCAAAAAGCAATGGCAAAGGCATATATGTCTGCGGTATGTAAATAATTTAAATGAAAAACTCAAAGTTTATGAAAAAGTTGACTTATTTTTTATATATGATTCATTGTATGTATTTATTTGGCGGGCAAATGGTGGCATGAAATATACCAAAATTGGTCTTGATTAATACCTTGGGTTATCTACTTAAAAATATATAGTTTTGATAGTTATATTAAAAAAAACTTGATAGTTATATTAAAAAAAAACAAGGGTCAATTTCTATTTAAATGTAGAGATAGCAAAAATGCTAAAAATTCTCCTGTATTTTGGGCAAGTTTGTCTCTGAAATTTCTGGTAGCGAAGAGGTTAAAAAAGTTATAAGGATTCAAAGGTATATGGTGTATGGCAATGTAACTGTGTGTGTATATATATATATATATATATGTATAAATAATAATTCTATAATAATATTAAATAGTGTGTTCTACTGTGTATTTACTGTAAATATTTCACATTCCAATGTTCTTCACATACAGGAAAATTTTATTTTAAATAAATATTTCTATATATAAATTCAAAAAAATTTCTATGTGAAGAACATAGGAATGTATATTATGCGTAACGCACTTTGGGTTTTGCGCTTTAGGTCTAACTTGGTGTCGGGTTATCTTAGTTATCTCAGTTATCTTAAAGGGATAGACTATTCAAAATTAAACTTTCATGATTCATATAGAGCATGCAATTTTAAGCAACTTTCTAATTTACTCCTATTATCAATTTTTCTTCGTTCTCTTGGTATCTTTATTTAAAAAAGGCTGGAAAGTAAGCTTAGGAGCCGGCCTATTTTTGGTTCAGGACATGGGTAGCACTTGCTAATTGGATGGCTACGTTAAGACACCGATCAGCAAGCGCTACCCAGGTGCTGAACCAAAAATCGTCTGGCTTCTAAGCTTATATTCTTGCTTTTTAAAAAAACTATGTAAAGAGAACAAAGAAAAAATAATAATAGAAGAAAATTAGAAAGTTGCTTAAAACTGCCTGCTCTATCTGAATCATGAACATTTTATTTTGACTATACTATCCCTTTAAGGAGCGTTATTGAAATATTAAACATAAAATATTGATAAAAAATATTAATAATAATTATTATAGATACTGTAATATACATACACAAATATATATATATATATATATATATATGATGATTCAAACAAGCCAGCACTCGCAATTCAAATTCGCTCATCAACCGAGGGTGCTTCCAACAAGTAAGACAATATATGAGGAAAAGGATGCACTCTCCAGAAATTTTGATAGCCGTCACCTTTATTGTAACGTTTCAGGGTTTCACCACCTCCTTCAGACACCAAGAAATGACAATAACGATATATTCTGTATATATATTCTATGGATTTTTTAGAATATTTTAGTAGATCAGGAGCTGACAGGGGTACACTAAATCTTCATGTGCGCTAACTAGACATGAATTATATTAAGGTGCGTTATGAATTAATTAAATAAAAAATATTGAAAAATATTAATAATGTAAACAATTATTATAGATGTAATATAATATTCTAAAAATATATATATATATATATATATATATATAAACACACAGAAAAAGTCTTTTTCTGTGTGTTTATATTAAAAAAAAATTGTAATTTTCCCTGTTTGGGCCTTGCACCCAGGCCTGACTGGGGTTAACTGCCTGTGACTCTGGTGACAGTGCAGCTTCCTGAGAGTGCTGGTTTGCACCCAGGGCTGTGCATGTTGCAGGGTCATAGGATGTGTACCCGGTCCGGCCTGAGAGTGCTGACCACACCCGTGTTTTGTATATGTTTGGGGAGATTATATAAGCCTGTGCACCCTCCATTTTTTCACAGTTGCTTTTTTTCACAGTTGTTTGATTGTGAGCCTGCATTGTGTGGCTGTTTAGGGACCCAGGTTTTTTGGAAGAGACCTTCACGAGGTACCTGGGCTTTTCCCATTTGGCCAGATGCGGTAACTAATTCTTCCATTGCTGCTTTTTATCTTAGTTGAGAGCTTGTGAGTGAGTGCTGGACTTTTTCTGTGTGTTTATATTACATTTTTTTTGTAATTTTCCCTGTTTGGGCCTTGCACCCAGGCCTGACTGGGGTTAACTGCCTGTGACTCTGGTGACAGTGCAGCTTCCTGAGAGTGCTGGTTTGCACCCAGGGCTGTGCATGTTGCAGGGTCATAGGATGTGTACCCGGTCCGGCCTGAGAGTGCTGACCCCACCCGTGTTTTGTATATATATATATATATATATATATATATATATATATATATTTATTACAGTATCTATAATTATTAATATTTTTATCAATATTTTATGTTTAATACTTTAATAATACACCTTAGTAACTAATTCTTCATGTGTGCTAACCAGACACCGCGTTAGCCCTAAAGCACAAAACCCAAAAGTGTGTTGCATATATTTTACATTCCTTTCAACTTGTAATACTTCTAGAGGTGTTTACGCTTGAGTGGGAGCGCTAAATACTTGTAATCTAGCCCACAATGTCTTACAAATGTTTAAAACGTTTTTAAGCAAACCTTGCACTGATTTGCAGGTCAGTTACAAAGTTTCTTCAGTTTGTTTATCTTATCTCCCGTTCTGTGGCCAATTAGGGACACATATAAATGCCCTCCTGCACTGATCAAGCAATTAGTGTGTAGAATATTTTAGGGTTAGAGATCAGAATCCTGCAATTTTCACAGGAACATTGGAAGAAAAATAGGTAAGAAAGATACAGGGGCTGATAATCAAAAGCTTAGAGAAATCATAAAAAATCTTTGGGATTTTCTTTAGATCTTATATTGTAATGTAGGTGTCCCTTCTTCACATCAAGGACCCTGTATAGTGAGATAAATATCTTTAAATTAAAATTTCTGCTTCTAACATTTTTTTAGGGACCTCTCCGTACTGACGAGATGTTTTAGATCATCTCTCCTGAGCAGCGAGCTTTTGAATATCAGGCCTACAGTGTGAAAATAAAAGAAGTAGGTAGGTATGCTTAGAAGTGTGCTCATATCTTGATCACTATATGTTTTGCAACAAAGCTTTTAACAATGTTGTACATTTTGCAAACACTGCTGCATCGATTGCTCAAAAGCAATATATAGTTTAGACATAATATGATGAACATGGATCTTTGTTACTGTATTTATGACAGCACAATTTTTCCCATAAACAAACATACAACTGCACATTGCAAGAGAAATATCTGCTCAAGTCTAGACATCTCATAGCTTACAATATGCTGTACTTTGTTATCATGTAACCATACATATGTCTGAGCAGTAATCCTCTATCATATCTGTGAGCCTGCAATACTTGTATTTTAATAGACTTCTTGTATTTTACTAACAGAATACTGAGCAGGAGACATAAACAACCGCTCAGTATCATAGCGGTTCTTGAATGAGCTGTGACCGGTTAAATGAGGGAGCTGCACACACACTGTTCCGCTGCAGAACCGCTATCGCTATGATGATACTGAGCGGTTGTTTTTAGTTGCTCAATGAAAATGCCCCTTCAGCATAAACGGCGCATTGCGCATGCATAAATCGCGGTGACGCGCAAGATCGACTAGTTTTATTTTGTGGACGATGTCTACAAGCTCAGAATGACGTCAGGGGTGAAGGGCTCAGACGGCCATCTCCAAACGACCAAACGGGAAATAGTAAGTAATTTTACTGTCACTACATCATTCCTTCAACATTGGGATACTGTTTGCAGTACTAATCATTGCAAACAATATCAAAATATGTTTGAACATTTTTTAGGTTGTCTAGCCCTTTAGAGGCCCATTTATCAAGCTCCGAATGGAGCTCGAAGGTCCGTGTGAAGACTGGCCAGAAACAGCAGTTATGAAGCAGCGGTCTAAAGACCGCTGCTCCATAACCCTCTCCGCCTACTCTGATAAGGTGGACAGAGATTGCCACAATTTAACCCGATCGAGTACGATCGGATTGATTCACACCCCCTGCTGGCGGCCGCGAGTCTGCAGGGGCAGCATTGCACCAGCAGCTCACAAGAGCTGCTGGTGCAATGCGGAATACGGAGAGCGTATTGCTCTCCGCATTCAACAAGGTCTGTCGGACCTGATCCGCACTGTCGGATCAGGTCCCACAGAAATTTGATAAATAGGCCTCTATGATGGATATTTATCAAGCCATCAACCGCAAATACGCTGGAATTCTGCAGCGTAATTGTGGCGAGCCTGATTCAACCTAGTTATCAAAGCCTACAGACCGGTAAAAGTTTAAATTTGTGACGTAACATACGATCCGCCGGTCTCAATCCGACACAGATCGATGCTTACGTCATTACAGATGTTCCGAATACAAATTTGGTACTATCTGACACCTTTTGCAAGTTACCAACTGTCTAACAGTTACGCTCGCCACTATTCCGGCCCAGCGTACCTGGTTTTCAATCCGCCACCCTGGAGGCCACGGATGCCATAGGAATCAATGGGAGTCTGAAAGCAGCAAAAGCTTATGTTCGATGCTGCCAGATATACCATTGATTTCTATGGCTGAAAACAAATTACGTTTACACCTAACACCCTAACATAAACCCTGAGTCTAAACACCCCTAATCTGCCACCCGACATCGCCGCCACCTACATAATGTTATTAACTCCTATTCCGCCACTCCCGGAGTCAACCATAACTAAATAAATATATTAACCCCTATCCCGCCGCTCCCCGACACAGCCGCAACTAAATAAATTTATTAACCCCTATCCCTCTGCTCCCCGACACAGCCGCAACTAAATAAATGTATTAAACCCTTTCCCGCCACTCCCGGACCCCGCCACAACTGTAATAAAATTATTAACCCATGGCCTCTCACATCACTACCACTAAATAAACCTATTAACCCCTAAACCGCCAGCCCCCCACATTGCCATAAACTAAATTAAGCTATTAACCCCTAAACCTAACAACCCGCTAACTTTACATTAAATATTAACTCATCCCTATTTTATAATAAATTTAGAATTAAATTAAACTATATTAAACTATTAATTAACCTACCCTAACTATTATACTAAAAGTACATTAAACTACAAATTAAATTAACTATATTACATATTTAAAAATCTAACCCTACTCAAGTTATTTAAATTTACTATAAAGAATTACTAAAATACAAAAAAATAACAAATAAGTTACACAAAATAAAAAACACTAAGTTACACAAAATAAAAAATAAATTATCAAATATTTAAACTAAAATTGACCAAAGAAATCAGCTCGTTTACCTGTAAAATAAAATACAAATACCCCCCCAACAGTAAAACCAACCACCCACGCAACCAACCCCCCCAAATAAAAACCTATCGAAAAAACCTAAGCTCCCCATTGCTCTGAAAAGGGCATTTGTATGGACATTGCCCTTATAAGGGCATTTAGCTCTTTTTCAGCCCAAAGTCCCTAACTTAAAATTAAAACTCACCTAATAAACCCTTAAAAAAACTAACACTAACCCCCGAAGATCCACAGTTTTCGAAGACCGGACATCCATCCTAATCCAAGCGGCAGAAGTCCTCAGCGAAGCCAGAAGGAGTCTTCATCCAAGCGGGCCGAAGTCTTCATCCAACCGGGCAGAAGTCTTCATCCAGACAGCATCTTCTATCTTCATCCATCCGGCGTGGAGCAGCTCAATCTTCAAGACATCCGGCGCAGAGCATCCTCTTCTGTCGATGGCTCTTGAAGAATGAAGTTTCCTTTAAATTACGTCATTCAAGATGGCGCCCCTTACATTCCGATTGGCTGATAGAATTCTATCAGCCAATAGGAATTAAGGTGGAAAAATTCCTATATATATGTATCCCTGTGTAAGCAGATTGGATGAATCGATAGATATCTCCTTTAGTTCAACTACGGTGAAATTAGTGTGCAGAAAAAAGAAATTGCCCACCTTGTGTTGAAGATTCTTTGGTTAAAATGTAATTAAATACCCAGTGGAAGTCCTTTTAATATAATAAAAGAATCGTGAATATGTTGATAATAATAGTTCCTGACCGGTCAGGTGTTTTAAGATGAGTATTGTGGGATCTCTGTGCAGGCTTAGAGATTATGTTTCAGCTGTGTGGCAGACTTACCTCGCTGTGAGTATTCCTTGCTAACGTTGTTCGTGTGTGGCGGGATACTTACAGCGTCTTCACTGACTCGGTCTCACAGTCTGGTCATCTGACCTTGGTATCGCCTATCAGAGGATTGTTTTCACGGAGTCTCCGCTTTAAGAGTGTTTTCAAGCCTTCGTTGACTTCAAAATGTAAGAGCTGATATTCCTTGGATATAGGTAGTGTCCACAAGTCAAAACTTCTACGCGTTTCGGCGTTTGAACGCCTTTATCAAGATGACTGATGGGATATGATGTTGTCCTATATATACACACATCCGTAAATACCCGTATGTGTCAATGGTCTTCTTAAAGTGATATACACTAATGTGTGCAAAGTCTCAGAATAGAAAATACAGGAATATTTTGAAAAATCTTCAAATAGTAACAACTTGTTAACTTAAAGGGACAGTCAACCATAGAATTGTTATTGTTTTAAAAGATAGATAATCCCTTTATTACTCATTCCCCAGATTTGCATAACCAACACAGTTATATTAATATACTTTTTACCTTTGTGATTACCTTGTATCTAGGAACCTTCTTCCAGCCCCCTGATCACATGACTGTGACTGTTTATTATCTATTGTCTTAAATTTAGCATTGTATTGTGCTAGATCTTAAATAACTTTCTGTGCCTGAACACAGTGTTATCTATATAGCCCATGTGTACTTTCTGTCTCTTTGTGTTGAAAAGAGATTTAAAAAGCATGTGATAAGAGGCAACCCTCAAAGGCTTAGAAATTAGCATATGAGCCGACCTATGTTTAATTTAAACTAAGAATACCAAGAGAAAAAAGCTAATTTGACCTGCACATACAATATTTTCCTCCCATAAAGCAAAAAAAAGGGATAAATAGAGATTAAGAAAGAAGGTATGTATGTGCGCTAAAAGCTAAGGGGATAATATAAAACTAATAAATAAATCCTATAGATAAATATCAGACCAGAATAAGTGTGTACAATAAACAGATTTAATTATTAAAAGAATCTAACTAAAATATACTATTCATCATGATATGCAAACAAATTGTTTATAAATACAGTTAATGTAACAGGTTAAAGTGCTTATGCAGTACAGCAAATTCATGTATCCCTTAAAAACCCATATACATATATATATGACCGGTCATACCAAAAGAAGTTAAAAGCTAATTAAACTCCAATACAATCTAAAACTAAGATAAAACGAGAGGGGGTTCAGGGCAATTAGAACTTTCCTTTATAGTATAGAACAACAGCGTCTCTTAAATATAGGGTATAATACCCCTTGTAAAGTAGAAAGTCCCACTTTATATTTATGAAGCTCTAAACATAGGCGATATTTCTTTAATCCTACGCCAAGATATATATATTGTGTCTCTTTTGAGTATACATAGACCAATCAGAAATCAGTCATGGCTTCACTATCTCTGTTTATTGAAGTATAGTTTACTTTGTGAAAAAGAGACTTAGGGGCATATTTATCAAGCTCCGTATGGAGCTTGATGCCCCATGTTTCTGGCGAACCTGCAGGCTCGTCAGAAACAGCAGTTATGAAGCAGCGGTCACGAAGACCGCTGCTCCATAACCTGTCCTCATGCTCTGAGCAGGCGGACAGACATCGCCGGAAATCAACCCGATCGATTACGATCAGGTTGATTGACACCCCCCTGCTGGCGACCCATTGGCTGTGAGTCTGCAGGGGGCAGCATTGCACAAGCAGCTCTTGTGAGCTGCTGGTGCAATGCTGAATATGGCGCGCGTATTGCTCGCCATATTCAGCAAGGTCTGGCGGACCTGATCCGCACTGTCGGATCAGGTCCGCCAGACTTTCATAAATAGGGGCCTTTGTCTTTAGGTTAGCCTGATGAAACCGTGCTAGGACACGGAGAAACGCGTTGCTTGTTTTTATATGCTTTTAAGCTGTATTAAACCCTTTTGAATTTGTTTCATTGCTGCTGCACTCCTAATTATTTCTGAAGCATTTGTTGCATTGTGCTTGATGTCCATTTGCACTTTTGACTTAAGTGCCGCTGCTGCTAAATTAGCAGAGACTGTATTTCTATCTAACAACAGTTGTGAAACAGCAAAGAAGTCCTTTGGGAACTGCACCGCTCCTGATACTCTTGTTGCCGGTGTTCTGTGAAGGGACCGAACTTTGTAAAAGAGCGAACCATGTCACTTCCTGTGAAGTTTCATCAGCTTTTGCTCTCATTTTGCCCCTAATGCACATGCGTGCCAGCGTCATCACCTACCTGGCCGCATACGTCACGGTAAAACTATGTAGACTTGTGAAATTCTGAAACCATTGTATAGCGCATGCGTGGGCTTCTCTATCACAAATGGGGTGTGTTATTGAACGATGTTTATTCAACACTGTATGTGCATTATGGTGTGAAACAGAAATAAATGTATACTTATTTAAAAATATTTATTTATATATAACTTCAAACGCATACAAACATTCAAAGCACTTGACTTTATGTTTACTGTAAAATACGACATGCAGTAGCGATATCCAAGTGGCTGTTTGCCATGCAGGGACGAATAAACATCGTTCCATGTTTGAGGTTATATATAAATAAATATTTTTAAATAAGTATACATTTATTTCTGTTTCACACCATAATGCACATACAGTGTTGAATAAACATTGTTCCATAAAACACCCCATTTGTGATAGAGAAACCCACGCATGCACTATACAATGGTTTCAGAATTTCACAAGTGTAAATAGTGTAAACTTGACAAAGGCCGGTACACGGCTGAAACGCGTAGATGCACCATTGAACTACTACCACTAACTATCAGAGCGCTCTGAGATTGTCTGGATTTCAAATTTCCCGCAGCAATACTGACAGCGGGGAATCCCCTCACAGATTGGAGGACTTCAGCCACGTGACGTTCGAGTTGACGACACACGCCAAACGTTTGCCGACGAAGGACCATGGCTGACAGGAAAACAGCTGCAAGAAGGGACTTGGCTACCCGGTCACTAGATACAAGAATTGATCGAAGTACCGGTTGAGTCTCTGAACCTAAAGAGAGCCTGCCCGGAGGTACTTGTCCTGCAGCGTAAAAGGTACTTTCAGTTATTTTCAGTACTTGTCAGATTGGATTGGGGATTCTTGTGACTGTCTGGATACATTGAAATACTACAGAAAAATAACTTTGGCTTATCTGACCTTCTAAATCAAACACTTTTTTACTGTTGGATTTTACATATGACAGTTTTTTGCAAAGTGGATCTTTCAGTGGAATCTACACTGATATACGCCTAAGGAAAGTTTTTTCCCTTTTTTAATAATTAGATAGTATTAGTTTTTTAGGATTCAATTAAACCACCGGTGGTTCATTTAATGTCATTATATATCATTTTATGTATGTGTATTTATATGTACTATTAACTTATGCTATTGATTGATTTAGTTTATTACTCAGTTTAATTTTAATATCCAATATAAAGATTATGTGATTTTATTAATAACATTTGAGTCCGTTTTTTGTACCTTTTTATTAATATTAGGTATTATCCTTGTTCTATTGGAAATCTTGATTTTTAGTTATACCGAGCTGTCTTTAGCGCCACATCCATTTTTGTTTTTGTAAATAGTTTTACCGTGACGTATGCGGCCAGGTATGGGATGACGCTGGCACACATGCACATTAGGGGCAAAATGAGAGCAACAGCTGATGAAACGTCACAGGAAGTGACATGGTTCGCTCTTTTGAAAAGTTAGGTCCCTTCACAGAACACCGGGACAACAAAGACCATCTGTTCCAGGTGCCTGGTAAGTCTGCTGAGCGACTCTTTGGACTCAGCCTGCTTGTATTGCACATCAGTGCTTACTACCAAGTGAGTAGGATACCTGCTACGTACGCATCTCTTCATCCAATTATTTTTCCTCATTTATCTGCACTATGTGGTGCCCTCTGTCATTTCTGTTATAGATTGTCATCTTGTATCAGGGCACGACGCTCCAGAGGAGCTGCCTGGAAACTATTGTGTGGACATTGCTACATATCTGCCATATGTGGTTTTTGCTCTGATTTAACTCTGACAGTTTGCTAATTATTGTGTGGACTCTGCCTCTTATTTGTAATTGCCATCTATTTGTCATTTGTTGTTTATGCTCTGATCTAATTTGTTTTTTTGTAAATTATTGCGTGGACACTGCCACATATCTGTAACACTTTTTTTTTCTTTTTTTCAGTATAATTAGTCATTGCGACTGATTCTTTCCATATAATTATGATATATTATTTATTTTATGTTAATGTATATATATGATTATCTACTAGGTATTTTTTTTTAGGTTTTAATTGACATCTATCCTAGACATCTGAATCTTTTTATATCTTTTTATAGCACCTTTTGATTAATATTTTTAGGTTAACCTTAGTTGCCATACCATAACATTATCATCACCATCACCAGTTATAATTTAATTATTTAGATTTTTTCGATTTTTGGCGCCTCTTACTGGTTATCTGTCTGCATTTTTGCTGCAGATAGTATATCCGTTTGATTGTAAATATATAAAGAGTTATAAGGAGCTCTGGAAACACTGTTATTATTTTTTCACTTTATTCATATTCACTTGTTATATGTATCTATTTTAGGCTGGATATTGTTATTATTATTCTGTTGATACAATTGTATCCTTTACAGGTCCTGAGATATTGTATTTTTTATGCTTTAACAGCTGATTTTAAGCCTCATGTTGCTGTTATATGTCAAACGACCTAACAAATTGTCATAGCTCATTTATGCAAATATATTATATGCATCAAGTATAAATATAAGCTTTATATGTTGTGGCCACAACAATATTTTTTATTTTATTTTTTATTCTGTTTTTATATGTTTTTCTTTTCTTTTTTGTGGTTTTTGAACTAAGGATTGTATTATTTCACTCTGTTTAGGGTTAATAAACCTGTTTATGCAATTGAATTGAATCTAATTTAAACAGGTACTATTTAGACATTTAGGGGCCCATTTATCAAAGGGCTTGCGGACCTGATCCGACACTGCGGATCAGGTCCGCAAGACCTCGCTAAATGCGGAGAGCAATACGCAATACGCTCTCTCTCACAAGAGCTGCTGGTGCAACGCCGCCTGCTGACTCGCCAGCAGGGAGCCAATTGGCCGCCAGCAGGGAGCTGTCAATCAACCCGATCGTATTCGATCGGGTTGATTTCCGGCGATTCCTGTCCGCCTGCTCAGAGCAGGTGGACAGGGTTATGAAGCAGCGGACAGGGTTATGAAGCAGACTCGCCAGAAACACGGCCCTTCAAGCTCCGTACGGAGCTTGATAAATGGGCCTGAATATCTCATTCATTAAACCCCATATCCTCAGCTTTCATTAGCGCCACTCATTATCTTTTTCTGTCCTTATTCACTTTTGAGCGTGTAGGGAGATCACGGTTTTGTTTATGAGAGGCCAAGAAGATTAGACTAAGTCCAGATACTACACACATTGTCTTATTTTTTAGGATATGGCAGTTTGTTAGGACTAGATATGTTTTCATTCCTAGTGTTGTATCTTCTGTCTGTATCGGACAGGAATTTGTTGTTAAGGCGTCAAAGTATTATATTGACGATACTATCGTTTTCAGACAAACTTCTAGTTTGTTTGTGTTCTTTTCTGTTTACAAAAAAGGTACGCTTCTGACATTTCTTTGTCTTCTGGTTGAGACTTCTGTTCTATAAGGCTGTGTTTGTTTTTTTGGGAGTCAGATTAGCTTCCACCTTAACGGATAACTGCTCATTCTATAAGATCGATTTCCATTTCTTGGTCTTTTAGGAATTAGGCTTAAGTTGTCCAAATTTGCAGGGCAGCTATTTTTTTTTCTTACATTCTACCTAGAGATGGGCGAATGTTTTGCAACATTTGAAAAATTAAACAAATTTTAACACATTCGTTTGTTTCAGATTTTGAATGTTTGTACAACATTCTAACATTCATATTACTAATGCTTTCTTTTAATGTAATTGATTTGAATTTTTTTAATAATTCGATTTGAATTATGCAATATTTGAATTTGAACAATTTTAATCTTTATATTTGTAATGGTGTTTCTAATGCGCTCTTTAAATATAATATTCTAATTATGCAATATTCAAAATGGAAACATTAGAATTTATATATTTGTATCTATTATGTATAAATTTACTTAATTCCCTACCACATTAACTATTGAACTTCTGAATAGCATTTTTTAAATCAATTGTTACATTTGAGATTTTCGAATGTGGATATTCGATTTAATTATGAACATTCGAAAATGAAAGTATCCTTCAAAAACCGGAAATAACATTTGCTTACCGAATTTTAATGGATTTCTTTTTTATCAACATTCAATTGTTCAAAACGAATGTCCTTAGGACTATTCATTCTACCAAATTAATTACACTGTCAGCACATTTTGCCCATTCCTAATTCTACCATTTTGGGGTTTTTTTTGTCTTCTGATACTGCCTTTTGTTGGAAAGTCATGGACTCTCACCACCATGAAAGAAAATAACTTATCAGGTAAGCATAAATTATCATTGTTTGGTTTTTAAAAACTTTTATGCTCTATCGGAATCATGAAAGAGTTATTTTTCTCTCATGTCCATTTACAGAAGAGTACATAGTTTTGTGATTATACATAATTGCACATTGAATTTCTTGAGTAACATCTTATATTTCAGATGAAAAGCAGAGAGAGTAGAAATGTAAACATAAACGTGTGTTATCTCTCTGCTCATCTCACCTTTCTGATTATTTAAGGGTCGACACATACATACAACAGGTATTAATTTATATTCTTTCATATTGCAATCCTAATAACATACTAAAGATGAAAAAATAATTATATTAGCATATGTAAATCTAATTTCTTTTGTGAATTTTTTTTTATTTTTTTTTAAAGCAAAAGCTTCAGGCATTTTTTTTTCAATTATTTCCTTGGTTAAAGGATAAAGGAAACTCCTTTTCTACAGACAAAGTGTCATTTCTTTGTTACATGCTTTCTTCCCCCAAGGAAGTAATTATAGCATTATCATTAGTCACAACTTAAGAACAGTAAAGGAATGACGAGAAGAGACCTCTAAAGTCATTGTTGAAATTGACAATGCCAGTTTACCTTAGAAAGAAGAATGAAATCTGATGTTTAGCCATGATGACTAGCTAATTGCATCAGTATAGTTTTTAGTCTGGCATGTGTGTCCATATGTGCCTGAGCCAACATATATGTATCTCTTACAAAAACAAAGTGATAATGTTCAAAAGTATATACTGTGAGAGATAAAAAGTCCCAACAGTATTCCTTTCAGATTCAAATGGTACCTCCAAAAAAGTGTGTGTGTATACATGTGTGTGCACATATATGTATGTGTGTGTGTGTGTGTGTGTATACATGTGTGTGCTCATATATGTATGTCTGTGTGTGTGTGTGTGTGTGTGTGTCAGTGTGTATACATGTGTGTGCACATATATGTATGTCTGTGTGTGTGTGTGTGTCTGTGTGTATACATGCATATGCACATATATGTATGTCTGCGTGTGTGTGTCTGTGTATGTATACATGTGTGTGCACATATATGTATGTCTGCGTGTGTGTGTCTGTGTGTGTATACATGTGTGTGCACATATATGTATGTCTGTGTTTGTATACATGTGTGTGCACATAAATGTATGTCTGCGTGTGTGTGTCTGTGTGTATACATGTGTGTGCACATATATGTATGTCTGTGTGTGTATACATGTGTGTGCACATATATGTATGTCTGTGTGTGTATACATGTGTGTGCACATATATGTATGTCTGTGTGTGTGTGTGTCTGTGTGTATACATGCGTATGCACATATATGTATGTCTGCGTGTGTGTGTCTCTGTGTGTATACATGCGTGTGCACATATATGTATGTCTGTGTGTGTATACATGTGTGTGCACATATATGTATGCCTGTGTGTGTGTATACATGCATATGCACATAAATGTATGCCTGCGTGTGTGTCTGTGTGTGTATACATGTGTGTGCACATAAATGTATGTCTGTGTGTGTGTCTGTGTGTGTATACATGTGTGTGCAAATATATATATGTCTGTGTGTGTGTCTGTGTGTGTATACATGTGTGTGCACATATATGTATGTCTGTGTGTGTGTCTGTGTGTGTATACATGCGTATGCACATATATGTATGTCTGCATGTGTGCGTCTGTGTGTATACATGCGTGTGCACATATATGTATGTCTGCGTGTGCATGTGTCTGTGTGTGTATCTGGGACCCCTGGATCTAAAGATCTTGCAAAATTATCTAATAAGTCTTGGTTCCTATACAGGGTTCAATAAACCCCTTTGTGAAACTAATACATAGCTGAAAAAAATGTAGTGCAACATCACAGCTTGAAAATTGTGCAGTTCATAAAGTTTTATACCCTTCCCTCTCCATTGCAATCAACTGAGCAGCATCTATAGTGTTACTGTTTAACTCTCAATGAAAAGAACAAGTAAAGAAAGGATACCGGAAACATAAAAACATTGTCAAAAAAACTTCCTCTTATAACAGTACATTCTAACATATGCAAAAAACATTAAAATGGTTAAAGAGATATAAAATAAAAATTATATCATCACCATTGAAATAGCTGGACAGCAGCAAGACAAGATACTTCACAGCTGCAACAGAGTCTTTATAAATTCTGCTAGGTAAAAGCACATGAACACACCTCTACAGAGCTCCACCCACAGCCGGCCCCTGAGGACCCTTTGTTCTATCCAGCGTGAGTGAGACTAATTTACCGTAACAAAACAGAAATGCAAATATGTTGTCATTTCAAACATTTACATAAACTGATTTATGTGTGTTTGTGCACCTGTGTGTGTCTATTTAACGTGTGTGTGGGCTGCTGTGTGTGTCTATGTATGTGAGTGTCTATGTGTGTGTGTTTGTACACGTGTTTGTCTATGTATGTGTGTGTGCTTGTGCATGTGTGTCTATGTATATGTGTGTGCTTTTGCACATGTGTCTGTCTATGTATGTGTGTGTGTTTGTGCAAGTGGGTCTGTCTATGTATGTATTGGTGTCTGTGCATGTATGTCTCTCTGGGTATGTGTCTGTCTATGTATGTGTATGTATTTGTGCACGTGTGTGTAATGCTCGTGGGATACTCCTGAGACCGTACTCGGCCAGTAGTCTGGTTATCCTGGCGTTGAGCGGGAAAGATAGGGAATATCCCAGAGCAGAGAATAGTAGACAAATGAAGAGAGCGGCACTTACCACAGGCAGGACAGCACAAGGCAAATTACAAGAATGGTCAGGCAGGCAGGATTTGGCAACAATAAATAAGTCCAGCAATTCAGGGATTAACCAGGAAGCGTAGTGAGACAAGCAGGGTTCAGCAACAATATATCAGTCAGTAATGCAGGGGTTAACCAGGTAGCGTAGTGAGACAGGCAGGGATCAGCAACAATAAATATGTCCAGCAATTCAGGGGTTAACCAGGTAGCGTAGTGAGACAGGCAGGGTTCAGCAACAATATATCAGTCAGTAGTGCAGGGGTTAACCAGGTAGCGTAGTGAGACAGGCAGGGATCAGCAACAATAAATATGTCCAGCAATTCAGGGGTTAACCAGGTAGCGTAGTGAGACAGGCAGGGTTCAGAAACAATATATCAGTCAGTAGTGCAGGGGTTAACCAGGTAGCGTAGTGAGACAGGCAGGGTTCAGCAACAATATATCAGTCAGTAGTGCGGGGGTTAACCAGGTAGCATAGTGAAACAGACAGGGATCAGCAACAATAAATCTGTCAGTAATGCAGGGGTTAACCAGGTAGCGTAGTGAGACAGGCAGGGATCAGCAACAATAAATCTGTCCAGCAAACGATCTATCACACCCAGGAGTACACAAAGTAGCACCTATACTTGGGCAGTGACAGATCATTTGCTGCCAGTTTAAATAAGGAGAGGATTGGCGCCACACAACCGGTCAGCATCAGGAGCGTGCAGCGATGACTTCAGCGCCGCACGCATCCTGAGCCGACACAGCCCTAGGCAACGAGCAGGAAGGAGACGCGTGACATAGCCCCCTCCACAAGGGTTCCCTCCGGGAACTGGTGTTGGCTTCAAAGGATGAGCAGCATGGAATTTAGAGACCAAAGATGGAGCATGCACATCACAGGCAGGAACCCAAAAATGATCCGCCAGGGAGTAACCCTTCTAATGTACCAGGTATTGCAATTGTCTGCGCCTGTATCTGGAGTCCAGGATCTTAGCTACCTCATATTCGGGGTCCCCACGTGTCAGGAGTGGAGGAGGTGGAGCTCGGAGCCGGGTATATCTGTTCTTGATGTAAGGTTTAAGCAGGGAGATGTGGAAGACTGGATGTATACGTAGGGTTTTTGGCAAGGCTACTTTGTAGGCAACAGGAGACAGTCTTTTCAGGACCTTGTAAGGACCAATATATCTGGGCCCCAATTTGTGACAGGGTTGATGTAGACGTATGTGTCGGGTAGAAATCTAAACAGGTTCACCCACTGAAATGGTACGTACAGAAGCCCTGTGAAGATCAGCAAACTTCTTATATCTTGAGACAGCAGAACGTAGCTGAGAGAGAATACGTTGCCAATGAGTGGTGAGTCCGGTAACGTGTCTGTCTGCGGCAGGAACCCCAGTGGACTGAGTTGAAAGAGGAAACACACAAGGTTGATACCCAGCTGCCGCTTGAAATGGAGAACATTGAAGAGAAGAGTGCCAATGAGTGTTTCTTGCCAGCTCGGCTAGGGGTAGCAATGCAGACCAGTTGGTATGACTAGCGTTGACAAAGGCTCTAAGGTAGGCTTCAAGATCCTGGTTTGCTCTCTCAGTTAGACTGTTGGTCTGTGGATGAAAGCCAGAAGATAAGGACACCTTGATTCCAATCGATTTACAAAAGGCTCTCCAAAAGGCAGAGATAAACTGCGGACCTCTGTCAGAAACAATGTTCACAGGAATGCCATGAAGTCGTACCACATGCAAGAGAAAAATAGACGCTAATTCTTGAGCAGAAGGTAGTTTGGTTAGTGGTACGAAGTGAGCCAGTCTGGAAAAGTGGTCTACCACCACCCAGATAACTGTATGGTGGTTGGAAGAGGGAAGGTCCACGATGAAGTCCATAGTGATATGTGTCCAGGGTTGTTTGGGAATGAACAATGGTTGGAGCAAGCCAGGAAGCAAGGATCGGGGAGTCTTGTTGGTCGCACAAATCGTGCAGGCTTTCACATAATCCTGAGCGTTAGACTTCATAGTAGGCCACCATACATGTTGGGAAAGACGTTTGAAAGTTTTAGTCGAACCAGGATGTCCCGAATGTTTGCTATCATGAGCCCAGGCTAGCACAGGGATACGTAGATTCATGGGTACAAAGAGGATATCGGAGGCCATGGGGGCACCAGGAGATTTACTAGACTGAGCACGTTGCAATCTTTGCAGAAGGGTGGTATTGAGTTGAGCAACAACACAGGAGGGGGGTATAATTGATGTGTTCGATAGGAGCTTCTGAGGAATCATGAGAGTGAGAGAACTGATGGGAAAGGGCGTCCGTCTTCTTGTTTTTGGTCCTGGGAAAATAAGAAACCACAAAGGGGAAAAAGCAAGGCCCACCTGGCCTGTCGGGGATTGAGTCGATGAGCAGTCTCTAGGTAAGTCAGATTCTTGTGATCAGTGAGAATCTGAATAGGATTGACGGTACCCTCTAACAAGTGACGCCATTCCGTCAAGGCCATCTTAATGGCTAAGAGGTCGCGGTTACCCACATCATAGTTCCTCTCAGCCGGAGTAAAGCGTTTAGAGAAAAATGCTACAGGGTGTGACTTTGAAGTCAAAGGGTCCCTCTGGGTAAGAATTGCTCCAGCTCCTATCTCAGAGGCATCAACCTCTAAAGTGAACTGTAGGTCAGGATCAGGATGGCGAAGGACAGGAGCTGAACAAAAAGCCTTTTTCAGACAAGAAAAGGTGTTTATGGCCTCAGGAGGCCAATGTTTACAGTGTTTATTCCGCTTTGTCAATTCAGTGAGAGGAGCCACTGTTTGGGAAAAGTTCCTTATAAACTTGCAGTAGTAATTGGAGAATCCCAAGAATCTCTGCAATTATTTTAAAGAGGTAGGTTGAGGCCATTGTAGAACTGCGGTGAGTTTAGCAGGATCCATGTCAAAACCCTTCTTCGAGATGACATAACCAAGGAATTGGATTTGCTCCCGATCAAACTCACATTTTTCTAATTTGGCTACCAAAGAATTCTCTCTGAGGCGAAGAAGCACTTGTCTCACGTGCTTATGATGCTCCTCTAAAGTGGAAGAGAAAACAAGGATATCATCCAGATAAATGATGACCGTGCGGTTAAGGAGATCACGGAAGACATCGTTGACGAATGCTTGGAAGACTGCAGGGGCATTACACAGCCCAAAGGGCATTACAAGGTATTCGTAATGCCCAGATCTTGTGTTAAAGGCGGTCTTCCATTCGTGGCCAGGAAATATGCGAATCAGATTGTATGCCCCACGTAAGTCCAATTTGGTTAAAAAGCAGGCATTCTGGAGTGAGTCATACAGTTCAGTGATCAAAGGTATGGGATAGCGATTCTTGATGGTTGTTTTATTCCAGGGCCTGTAGTCAATGCAGAGTCTGAGCCCGCCATCCTTCTTACTGACAAAAAAGAAGCCAGCCCCAGCAGGAGAGGAGGAAGGGCGAATGAAGCCTTTGGCTAGGTTCTCTTGGATGTACACCTCCATTGATTTGGTTTCAGCCTTGGAGGGTGGATAAGTCCTCCCTTTAGGTGTGGGGCTCCGGGAAAGAGGTTGATCTTGCAGTCATAAGGACAGTGGGGTGGCAAACTCCATGTATGCGGAAGGAAGGTTTGAAGGAGTCTGTATACTGGCTATGGGAATACGGGGCAGAGGAATGACTTTAGCAAGACAGGACTGGAAACAGGAGGTTCCCCAGGAGGCCAGTTGTCCCTCAGCCCAGTCAAACTGTGGATTGTGTATCCGTAGCCAAGGAAGACCAAGGATGACAGGCTGTGCTGGGGAATTAATGACCTCAAACTGCAGCTGTTCAGAGTGGAGGACTCCCACAGACAGGGTCAGGGGTGCTGACTTAAAATGGATCATGCCAGAACCAAGGGGGGTGCCATCCAGGGTGGTTATTTTGAGACAGTGACTTTTCTGCAGAAGAGGTAAACCGGCTTGTATCATAAAACGGTGATCCAGGAAGTTTCCAGCTGCCCTGAACCAATGAAGGCTTGAGTGTGGACAGTATTTTGAAGGAAGGTAACGGTAACAGGTACCAGGAGTCGAGAGGAGAGAGGAGATTTTGTTGAGACCATGCTTAGAGATACCCCAGTGTTATCCCCTAAGCATTGGCTTTTCCCGGCTGAATGTCACAGTCCTTCAGCTGGTAGGTGTTAGATCCACAATAAAAACATAGTCTTAGTCTCCTTCTTCTCTGTCTTTTAGACTCTGAAGGTTTGAAGGAGGAGAGATCCATGGATTCCTCTACTGAGGTAACTGGAGTAGCTGAAGGGGTAGCGGTAGCTGTCGAAACTGGGAGAACATGAGGTCGGGAGGGACGGACCCTCCTAGTTCTGTCTCTCTCAGCATGTCTTTCCTGAAAGCGAGTGTCCAGATTGATACAAAGCACTATGAAATCATCCAAAGAAGAGGGAAGATCACGATAAGTGAGTTCATCTTTGATGCGTTCATGGAGACCCCTCCTGAAGGCTGCCTTGAGAGCACTGCCATCCCAAGTGGTTTCTAATGCCAAGGAGCGGAACTCAATGGCAAATTGGGCCACGGTTTTACTGCCTTGGCGGAGATCCAGGAGAGAATATTCTGCAGCAGAGGTACGGCCTGAAGTCCCAAACACAGAAGACAAGGCAGTAATGAACTCATCAGCGTCTTGCAGGAGTGTAGCTTTGTCCTTTAACAAAGAAATGATAAAGGTGACTGATGAGACTGGAAGGTGTGAGGATCATCGTGGAAGTGCAGCCTGCATTGGTTCAGAAAGCCCCTGCAGTCAGTAGTACCATCATACTTGTCAGGCAAGTGTATCCGGGGTATACTTCCAGGAGTGGAGGGAGAAGTCACGGCACTGGGAGTAGGGGCTGGTGGTAAAGCAACAAGGGCGGCCTCCCTCGCGGCAACTAGTAAGGCGAGTTGAGCGGTAATAGCGTATGCAATCGGCAATTATCGATGTGCGGCGGACATGATACGCTACTTCGTATCATGTCAGCTCGCACATTGATAAATATGCCCCAGTGTATATTTTGCTAAAAAACTTGACAGTGGTTATCTGTGTCCTAAATGGCTCCTCCAAATGAGACAAGCCATGGGTGGAGTTTAGCTATTTAAAAATGATTGCAGTAAACAAGGTGTTACATTCAGTGTTTCATACTTAGATAATATGTTAAAGCGACAGTTCACTTCAGAATTGTTATTTTTTTAAAAGATAGATAATCCCTTTATTACCCATTCCCCAGTTTTGCATAATCAACACGATTATATTAAAATACTTTTTACCTCTGTGATTACCTTGTATCTAAGCCATTGCAGACTGCCCCCTTATTTTAGTTATTTTGAGAGACTTGCATTTTACCCAATAAGTGCTGACTCATAAACAACTCCACGGGAGTGAGTACAATATTATCTTTATGGCACACGTGATCTAGCGCTGTCTAACTGTGAAAAACTATCAAATGCAGTGAGATAAGAGGCAGCCTTCAAGGGCTAGCTAGAGATTAGCATATGATATACCTAGGTTTAGCTTTTAACAAAGAATACCAAGAGAGCAAAACAAATTTGATAATAAAAGTAAATTGGAAAGTTGTTTAAAATTGCATTCCCTATCTGAATCATGAAAGTTAATTATTATTTTTTTTTTTACAAAACAACAGAAACATATTGTACAACGTAACTACGGGGTGTTTATGCTCCAGTTAACTGGTAATAGCTTCTAAAAGGTTTAAAGTATCAAGTAGTTAGCGCTGCAGAATCTGTTGGCGCTCTACAAATAACCGATAATAACAATAAAGTAGTGCCCCTACTGTAAACGCTGTCAATGTGTGACAAATAAGACTCAGGAGAGAATTCTTCATTTAGTGTGTTGCATGTTGTCTCTCATAGCTCAGATATGGAAACCTACAAACACCAAAGAGACCTATGAACTAAAATGTTTCTCAAGCCACACATCAGTGTCTGTTTTTTCATTGTTCATTTTAAATAGCAATAGCTAAAGCAAAGGAATAGAAAGAAAATAAATTACAACTGAAATGTTTTGATTCTGTAGCCAGTGGTAGTGGGTTTATTATGACTCCCCATCACTATCTATAATCCTCCCTATTTAGCTTTGCAGATTATAATTTAGCTTCACACCTGTACTGTACTCCCACACTGTCTCCAAAATGTCCTTTTTCATATTTGTCATAATCCTTCTACTGCACATAAAGACTTCCTGCCTCGTTAATTCAGTGTCTGGATATCTTTACTATAACACTGCTGTATGACACATGGGGAATAAAATCTCTAGGATTTGGAAAAATCTGCTTCAATTGGTTTTATTAAATGGACATAAATGTCAGTAATATGTTCAGTTTTTATTGCAACTCCTGTAGAGCAGTTTAAAAAAAAGTCTTAATTTAATGACAATCTTTAGGTTTACATGGACACACACACTTATATTAAACACACCCCTACACATTTACATGCATTTATACACACTCTGCTATACACATGCATAAGGGATTAAAGGCCCTAGTTGGGAGTTCCTGGTGTAGTTGTGTCAACCATAAATAATAAATAAGACTCAAGACCAAGTATGAAGGAAAAGACCATGACAGGTCACGTTTAGTCAACATGACAAAACATAAGCAACTTAACTATTGATGGTGGCAAGACAAGTCACTAATTTCCTCAATTTAGACAAGAGGTCATGGCCCTGCAACTAAAGGTGCAATAGAGCCCCAATGCTCCGTCCACAGGCAGAAACAGGGTTTGCAGGGAGGGGCTCACCTACTAAGAAGGACACCCTAAGCACACACTTAGGATTGTAGGCCCCTCCTTTCGGCCCAGCCATCACTCCAATTAGCCCAAGGATGTAAAATAAGGGGCCAAGACCTCCCGTCGCCAGAGTGTGAAAAATCTCTTACCCTTAAGGGGACCCAGATCTGCTGACCACACAAACCAACTATCACTGGGTAGAGAATAACTTATAAACATGGTTTTACAAAGGCTAGCTCAATTAAACCTACCCCTGCCATGTTAAACCAAACAACCCCTTCTGGGAGCCGTAAGACTCAACACCACTATCCTAGCATCTAGAGAGGGAGGCTTGGGCAACCTGGAATCTTCATCCACCTGGATGGAAAAGAGGCCTTGTACGTCCTGACAGAACCTTATAAAGGTAAGCTAACCCCCTCCCTAAGCAATGCAACATTGCTGCAACTAATCACTATACCAACTATTCCCACAGAGCCTTAAAGGGACAGTCTACACCAGAATTGTTATTGTTTTAAAAGATAGATAATCCCATTTTTACCAATTCCCCAGTTTTGCATAACCAACACAGATATATTTATATATTTTTTTACCTCTGTGATTATCTTGTATCTGAGCCTCTGCAAACTGCCCCTTTTTCAGTTCTTTTGACAGACTTGCAGTTTAGCCAATCAGTGATAGCTCCCAGGTAACTTCACGTTCATGAGCACAGTGTTATCTATATGAAATTAATGAACTAACACCCTCTAGTGGTGAAAAACCTGTTAAAATGCATTCTTAAGAGGCGGCCTTCAAGGTCTAAGAAATTAGCATATGAACCTCCTAGGTTAAGCTTTCAACTAAGAATACCAAGAGAACAAAGCAAAATTGGTGATAAAAGTAAATTGGAAAATTGTTTAAAATTACATGATCTATCTGAATCATTAAAGTTTATTTTGGACTAGACTGTCCCTTTAACCCTTAAGCCTGCTCCAAGCCCACACTGGGCTCTACACTATCATTTATATATGCATGCACCTACCCACATACATATGTACATTTATGTATTTATGCAGAATAAATGCATACACATGTATTTATACCAACATATATACTAATACAAATGCACATGCATTAATACACACAAACACCTAAACATGCATATGCATTTATAAACACACACACACCAATACATGTCCATGCATTTATACATACGTACATCCACACATGCACATGTATTGATCCCTTCATGCCCTTCGGACGTTCCATGCTGCCCTAACAGCGCTGGGCTTTAATGCCCTTAAGATGGCATGGAACGGCCTACCTTTTTTAGCTCCTCATTTTTTTTAAAGGGAAATCAGACTGGGAACGTGCCTAGCTTTAAAAGCAGTCCCCCATGATCCGATCCCAGCCTTTAAATCACATGATCGCATTGATGATCATGTGATTTCATTTTAAGCAAGTGGTAAACACTTCCCACCGGGCATGAAGGAGGTAATATGCACACACCTACACATGCATTTATACATAAACACCTACATATGCATTTATACACACAAACCTACATATGCATTTATACACTCACCTACATATGCATTTATACACACACACACCTACATATGCATTTATACACACAAACATACATATGCATTTATACACACACCTACATATGCATTTATACACACACCTACATATGCATTTATACACACAAACCTACATATGAATTTATACACACACTTACATATGCATTTATACACACACCTACATATGCATTTATACACACAAACCTACATATGCATTTATACACACACCTACATATGCATTTGTACACACAAACATACATATGCATTTATACACACACCTACATATGCATTTACACACACACCTACATATGCATTTACACACACAAACCTACATATGCATTTATACACACAAAGCTACATATACATTTATACACACACACACACCTATATATGCATTTGAACACACAAACCTATATATGTATTTATACACACAAACCTACATAGGCATTTATACACACACCTAGACATGCATTTATACACACAAACCTACATATGAATTTATACACACAAACCTACATATACATTTATACACACACAAACCTACTTATGCATTTATATACACACACCTACATATGCATTTATACACACAAACTGACATAAGCATTTATACACATACACCTACACATGCATTTATACACACAAACCTACACATGCATTTATACACACACACCTACATATGCATTTATACACACACACACACACACACACACCTACATATGTATTTATAGACACACACACCTACATATGCATTTATACAGGCAAAAATACATATGCATTTATACACACAAACCTACATATGTATTTATACACACACCTACATATGCATTTATACACACACAACAACATATGCATGTATACACACACACCTACATATGCATTTATATACACAAACCTACATATGCATTTATATACACACAAACCTACATATGCATTTACACAAACTACATATGCATTTATACATACACCTACATATGCATGTATACACACACACCTACATATGCATTTATATACACACAAACCTACGTCTGCATTTATATACACGCAAACCTACATATGCATTTATACACACACACCTACATATGCATTTATATACACACAAACCTACATATGCATTTTGTACACATACCTACATATATATTTATACACACAAACCTACATATGCATTCATACACACAAACCTACATATGCATTTATACACACACACCTACATATGCATTTATACACACACCTACATAAGCATTTAGATACACACAAACCTATGTATGCATTTATACACACACACCTACATATGCATTTATACACACACGCACACCTACATATGCATTTATACACACACCTACATATGCATTTATATACACACAAACTACTTATGCATTTATACACACACACCTACATATGCATTTATACACACAAACCTACATATGCATTTATACACACATACACACCTACATATGCATTTATACACACAAACATACATATGCATTTATACACACAAACATACATATGCATTTATACACACAAACCTACACATGCATTTATACACACACCCTACATATGCATTTATACACACACACACCTACATATGCATTTATACACACAAACATACATATGCATTTATACACACAAACCTACACATGCATTTATACACACACCCTACATATGCATTTATACACACACACACCTACATATGCATTTATACACACAAACCTACATAAGCATTTATACACACACACCTACATATGCATTTATATACACAAACCTACATATGCATTTATATACACGCAAACCTACATATGTATTTATACACACACACCTACATATGCATTTGTACACACAAACTACATTTGCATTTATACACACACCTACATATGCATTTATATACACAAACCTACATATGCATTTATATACACACAAACCTACATATGTATTTATACACACACACCTACATATGCATTTGTATACACAAACTACATATGCATTTATACACACACACCTACATATGCATTTATATACACACAAACCTACATATGCATTTATACACACAAACCTACATATGCATTTATACACACACACACCTACATATGCATTTTGTACACACACCTACCTACATATGTATTTGTACACACACACATACATATGCATTTATATACACACAAACCTACATATGCATTTACACACACCTACATATGCATTTATACACACAAACCTACATATGCATTTATACACACACACCTACATATGCATTTATATACACACAAACATACGTATGCATTTACACACACCTACATATGCATTTATACACACAAACCTACATATGCATTTATACACACACACCTATATATGCATTTATACACACAAACCTACATATGCATTTATATACACACAAACATACGTATGCATTTATATACAACCAACCCATGTATGCATTTATACACACACACATACATATGCATTTTTACAAACACGCCTACATATCGGCTAGATTCCGAGTTTTTGCCGGTAAGGCTTGTGGGGCTAACGAGCAGTCTCAGCTCACCGGTCACCTACAGTAATGCTGGTATTACGGTATTTTTAAACCTGGCGTTAGGCGCAGAAAAGTGAGCGGAGAGCAAAATTTTGCTCCACATCTCACCTCAATATCAGCGCTGCTTACGGTAGCGGTGAGCTGGCTAAACCTGCTCGTGCATGATTTCCCCATAGGAATCAATGGGGCTGAGCCGGCTGAAAAAAAAACTAACACCTGCAAAAAAAGCAGCGTTCAGCTCTTAAAGCAGCCCCATTGATTCCTATGGGGAAATAAAATTTATGTCTACACCTAACACCCTAACATGAAACCCGAGTCTAAACACCTGTAATCTTACACTTATTAACCCCTAATCTGCCGCCCCCGACATCGCCGACACCTGCATTATAATTATTAACCCCTAATCTGCCGCCCACAACGTCGCCGCCACTAAAATAAAGTTATTAACCCCTAAACCGCCATACTCCTGCATCGCAAACATTAGTTAAATATTATTAACCCCTAATCTGCCGTCCCTAACATCGCCGCCACCTAACTACACTTATTAACCCCTAATCTGCCGCCGTCAACGTCACCGCCACTATGATAAATATATTAACACCTAAACCTAACCCTAACACCCCCCCTAACTTAAATATAATTTAAAATAATCTAAATAAAATAACTTTAATTAACTACATTATTCCTATTTAAAACTAAATACTTACCTATAAAATAAACCCTAAGCTAGCTACAATATAACTAATAGTTACATTGTAGCTAGCTTAGGGTTTATTTTTATTTTACAGGCAACTTTGTATTTATTTTAACTAGGTACAATAGTTATTAAATAGTTATTAACTATTAAATAAACTACCTATCTTAGGCCTAGATTTGGAGTTTGGCGGTAGCCGTGAAAACCAGCGTTAGAGGCTCCTAACGCTGGTTTTAGGCTAACTCCGGTATTTGGAGTCACTCAAAAAAGGGTCTAACGCTCACTTTTCAGCCGCGACTTTTCCATACCGCAGATCCCCTTACGTCAATTGCGTATCCTATCTTTTCAATGGGATCTTTCTAACTCCGGTATTTAGAGTTGTGTCTGAAGTGAGCGTTAGAAATCTAACGACAAAACTCCAGCCGCAGAAAAAAGTCAGTAGTTAAGAGCTTTTTGGGCTAACGCCGGTTCATAAAGCTCTTAACTACTGTACTCTAAAGTACACTAACACCCATAAACTACCTATGTACCCCTAAACCGAGGTCCCCCCACATCGCCGCCACTCGATTACATTTTTTTAACCCCTAATCTGCCGACCGCCACCTACGTTATACTTATGTACCCCTAATCTGCTACCCCTAACACCGCCGACCCCTATATTATATTTATTAACCCCTAATCTGCCCCCCTCAACGTCGCCTCCACCTGCCTACACTTATTAACCCCTAATCTGCCGATCACTGCTACTATAATAAAATTATTAACCCCTAATCCGCCTCACTAACCCTATAATAAATAGTATTAACCCCTAATCTGCCCTCCCTAACATTGCCGACACCTAACTTCAATTATTAACCCCTAATCTGCCGACCGGAGCTCACCGCTATTCTAATAAATGGATTAACCCCTAAAGCTAAGTCTAAACCTAACACTAACACCCCCCTAAGTTAAATATAATTTTAATCTAACAAAATAAATTTACTCTTATTAAATAAATTATTCCTATTTAAAGCTAAATACTTACCTGTAAAATAAATCCTAATATAGCTAAAATATAAATTATAATTACATTGTAGCTATTTTAGGATTAATATTTATTTTACAGGCAACTTTGTAATTATTTTAACCAGGTACAATAGCTATTAAATAGTTAAGAACTATTTAATAGCTACCTAGTTAAAATAATTACAAAATTACCTGTAAAATAAATCCTAACCTAAGTTACAATTAAACCTAACACTATACTATCATTAAATTAATTAAATGAAATACCTATAATTACCTACAATTAAACCTAACACCACACTATCAATACATTAATTAAATACAATATCTACAAATAACTACAATGAAATAAACTAACTAAAGTACAAAAAATAAAAAAGAACTAAGTTACAAAAAATAAAAAAATATTTACAAACATAAGAAAAATATTACAACAATTTTAAACTAATTACACCTACTCTAAGCCCCCTAATAAAATAAAAAAGACCCCCAAAATAAAAAATGCCCTACCCTATTCTAAATTACTAAAGTTCAAAGCTCTTTTACCTTACCAGCCCTGAACAGGGCCCTTTGCGGGGCATGCCCCAAGAAGTTCAGCTCTTTTGCCTGTAAAAAAAAACATACAATAACCCCCCCCAACACTACAACCCACCACCCACATACCCCTAATCTAACCCAAACCCCCCTTAAATAAACCTAACACTAAGCCCCTGAAGATCATCCTACCTTGTCTTCACCTCACCAGGTATCACCGATCCGTCCTGGCTCCAAAATCTTCATCCAACCCAAGCGGGGGCTGGCGATCCATCATCCGGTGGCTGAAGAGGTCCAGAAGTCTTCATCCTATCCGGGAAGAAGAGGCGATCTGGACCGGCAACCATCTTGATCCAAGCAGCATCTTCTATCTTCATCCGATGACGACCGGCTCCATCCTGAAGACCTCCACCGCGGACCCATCTTCTTCCGGCGACGTCCAACTGAAGAATGACGGTTCCTTTAAGGGACGTCATCCAAGATGGCGTCCCTCGAATTCCGATTGGCTGATAGGATTCTATCAGCCAATCGGAATTAAGGTAGGAATATTCTGATTGGCTGATGGAATCAGCCAATCAGAATCAAGTTCAATCCGATTGGCTGATCCAATCAGCCAATCAGATTGAGCTTGCATTCTATTGGCTGATCGGAACAGCCAATAGAATGCGAGCTCAATCTGATTGGCTGATCGGATTAGCCAATCGGATTGAACTTGATTCTGATTGGCTGATTCCATCAGCCAATCAGAATATTCCTACCTTAATTCCGATTGGCTGATAGAATCCTATCAGCCAATCGGAATTCGAGGGACGCCATCTTGGATGACGTCCCTTAAAGGAACCTTCATTCGGCTAGTAGGCGTCGGGAGAAGAGGATGTTCCGCGTCGGATGGAAGATGATGGCTCCCGAAGAAAGAAGATTGAAGATGCCGTTGATAGAAGACTTCATCCGGATCATGGACCTCTTCAGCTCCTGCTTGGATGAAGACTTCATCCGGATCATGGACCTCTTCAGCTCCCGCTTGGATGAAGACTTCAGCCGGATCATGGACCTCTTCAGCCCCCCGCTTGGGCTTGGATCAGGACATCGGAGGAGCTCTTCAGGACGGATCGGTGAACCTGGTATGGTGAAGATAAGGTAGGAAGATCTTCAGGGGCTTAGTGTTAGGTTTATTTAAGGGGGGTTTGGGTTAGATTAGGGGTATGTGGGTGGTGGGTTGTAATGTTGCGGGGGGGGTATTGTATGTTTTTTTTACAGGCAAAAGAGCTGAACTTCTTGGGGCATGCCCCGCAAAGGGCCCTGTTCAGGGCTGGTAAGGTAAAAGAGCTTTGAACTTTAGTAATTTAGAATAGGGTAGGGCATTTTGTTATTTTGGGGGTCTTTGTTATTTTATTAGGGGGCTTAGAGTAGGTGTAATTAGTTTAAAATTGTTGTAATATTTTTCTTATGTTTGTAGATATTTTTTTATTTTTTGTAACTTAGTTCTTTTTTATTTTTTGTACTTTAGTTAGTTTATTTCATTGTAGTTATTTGTAGATATTGTATTTAATTAATTTATTGATAGTGTAGTGTTAGGTTTAATTGTAGGTAATTGTAGGTATTTTATTTAATTAATTTAATGACGTTTTTGAGGCTGGCCGCTTGCGTAAGCAACTCTGGTATCGAGAGTTGAAGTTGCATTAAAAATGCTCTACGCTCCTTTTTTGGAGCCTAACGCAACCTTTATGTGGACTCTCAATACCAGAGTTATTTTTATGGTGCGGCCAGAAAAAAGCCGGCGTTAGCTTTTCGGGTCGTTACCGACAAAACTCCAAATCTAGCCGATAAATAAAGACAAATTTACCTGTAAAATAAAAATAAACCTAAGTTACAATTACACCTAACACTACACTATAATTAAATGAATTACCTAAACTAACTACAATTAAATACAATTAAATACAATTATCTAAATTACGAGAAAAAAAAACACACTAAATTACAGAAAATAATAAAATAACTACAATTTTTTTAAACTAATTACACCTAATCTAATCCCCCTAATAAAATAAAAAAGCCCTCCAAAATAATAAAAATCCCTACCCTATACTAAATTACAAATTGCCCTTAAAGGACTTTTTGCAGGGCATTGTCACAAAGTAATCAGCTCTTTTACCAGTAAAAAAATACAATACCCCCCCAACATTAAAACCCACCACCCACACACCCAATCCCTACTCTAAAACCCACCCAATCCCCCCTTAAAAAAACTTAACACTAACCCCTTGAAGATCACCCTACCTTGAGACGTCTTCACCTAACCGGGCAGAAGTGGTCCTCCAGATGGTCAGAAGTCTTCATCCTATCCGGGCAGAAGAGGTCCTCCAGACGGCATCTTCTATCTTCATCCATCCGGAGTGGAGCGGGTCTATCTTCAAGACATCCAACTTGGAGCATCCTCTTCCTTCCAACGACTAACACTAAATGACGGTACCTTTAAGTGACGTCATCCAAGATGGCGTCCTTTCAATTCCGATTGGCTGATAGAATTCTATCAGCCAATCGGAATTAAGGTAGAAAAAATCCTATTGGCTGATCCAATCAGCCAATAGGATTGAGCTTGCATTCTATTGGCTGATCCAATTAGCCAATAGAATGCGAGCTCAATCCTATTGGCTGATTGGATCAGCCAATAGAATTGAACTTCAATCCTATTGGCTAATTGCATAAGCCAATAGGATTTTTTCTACCTTAATTCCCATCTTGGATGACGTCACTTAAAGGTACTGTCATTTAGTGTTAGTCGGCGGAAGGAAGAGGATGCTCCGCATAATGTCTTGAAGATGGACCCGCTCCGGATGGATGAAGATAAAAGATGCCGTCTGGATGAAGACTTCTAGCCGTCTGGAGGACCTCTTCTGCCCGGATAGGATGAAGACTTATGGCCGTCTGGACGACCACTTCTGCTCGGTTGGGTGAAGATGTCTCAAGGTAGGGTGATCTTCAAGGGGTTAGTGTTAGGTTTTTTTTAAGGGGGGATTGGGTGGGTTTTAGAGTAGGGTTGGGTGTGTGGGTGGTGGGTTTTAATGTTGGGGGTATTGTATTTTTTTTTACAGGTAAAAGAGCTGATTATCTTGAGGCAATGCCCCGCAAAAAGCCCTTTTAAGGGCTATTTGTAATTATGTATAGGATAGGGATATTATTTTGGGGGGCTTTTTTAATTTTATTAGGGGGATTAGATTAGGTGTAATTAGTTTTAAAAAAATGTAATTATTTTATTATTTTCTGTAATTTAGTGTTTGTTTTTTTCCGTAATTTAGATAATTGTATTTAATTGTAGTTAGTTTAGGAAATTAATTTAATTATAGTGTAGTGTTAGGTGTAATTGTAACTTAGGTTAGGATTTATTTTACAGGCAAATTTGTATTTATTTTAGCTAGGTAGCTATTAAATAGTTAATAACTATTTAATAACTATTGTACCTAGTTAAAATAAATACAAAGTTGCCTGTAAAATAAAAATAAACCCTAAGCTAGCTACAATGTAACTATTAGTTATATTGTAGCTAGCTTAGGGTTTATTTTATAGGTAGGCATTTAGGTAGGCATTTAGTTTTAAATAGGAATAATTTAGTTAAATTTAATTAAATTTATTTTATTTAGATTATTTTAAATTATATTTAAGTTAGGGTTAGGGTTAGACTTAGACTTAGGTTTAGGGGTTAATAACTTTATTTTAGTGGCGGCGACGTTGGGGGCGGCAGATTAGGGGTTAATAAAATTTAACTAATGTTTGCGAGGCGGGAATGCGGCGGTTTAGGAGTTAATATATTTCACACACACACCTACATATGCATTTTGTACACACACCTACCTACATATGTATTTGTACACACACATACATATGCATTTATATACACACAAACCTACATATGCATTTACACACACCTACATATGCATTTATACACACAAACCTACATATGCATTTATATACACACAAACCTACATATGCATTTATACACACAAACCTACATATCCATTTATACACACAAACCTACATATGCATTTATACACACAAACCTATGTATGCATTTATACACACACCTACATATATATTTATACACACACACCTACATATGCATTTACACAAACCTACAGTACATATGCATTTATACACACACCTACATGTGCATTTATACACACATAACTACATATGCATTTATACACACGCAGCTACAAATGCATTTATACACACACACCTACATATGCATTAATACACACAAACCTACATATGCATTTATATACACACAAATATGCATTTATACACACAAACATGCACATGCATTTATACACACACACCTACATATGCATTAATACACACACACCTACACATACATTTATTTACATACACTTGCATTTATATACATTCACAAGCACATGCATTTATATACATACATACACATGCATTTATACACACACACATGTATATATACTAACACATGCATTCATATACGCACACATACACAAGCGCATGCATTCATATACGCACAAATACACAAGCGCATGCATTCATATACACACACATACACAAGCACATGCATTCATATACATACATACACAAGCACATGCATTCATATGCACACACATGCACAAGCACATGCATTCATATACACACACATACACAAGCATTCATATACACACACATGCATTCATTTACACACACATACGCAAGATAATGCATTCATATGCACACACATACACAAGCATTTATATACATACACATACTCAAGCATTCATATGCACACACATGCATTCACACACACACACATACTCAAGCATTTATATACACACACATACTCAAGCATTCTTACACACACAAGCATTTATATACATACACATACTCAAGCATTTATATACACACGCATACTCAAGCATTCTTACACACACAAGCATTTATATACATACACATACTCAAGCATTTATATACACACACATACTCAAGCATTCTTACACACACAAGCATTTATATACATACACATACTCAAGCATTTATATACACACACATACTCAAGCATTCTTACACACACAAGCATTTATATACATACACATACTCAAGCATTTATATACACACACATACTCAAGCATTCTTACACACACAAGCATTTATATACATACACATACTCAAGCATTTATACACACACACATACTCAAGCATTCTTACACACACAAGCATTTATATACATACACATACTCAAGCATTTATATATACACACACATTGTCAGCCGTATTAAGTCAGTTCAGGATTTAACCCAAGTGCTAGCGTGGATATTAAAACACACGCTGGCACACTGAGAAATATCCAGGACGTGACCCACTCAGGAAACAAAATAAGCAGGATATAAGAACTTTCCAAAAGAATAGTAATTCAATATATCTTCTTGAGGACAGAATTGATTTACAGGAGATAGCGTTCCTTTCTCAGGGAAATTGACACAAACCAAAATAACGTCCCTTTAAGCAGGTTATCAGAGAACAAATAATAATGTTTCTTTCTTGAGGATTTGTAACAAACAAATAATGTTCCTTTAAGCAGGTTGTTAGAAAACAAAAGATAAAGTTCCTTTATGCAGGATTGTAAACAAACAAATGATTATGTCCTTATTAGCAGGATTAAAGCAAGCAAAGATTAAGTCCCTTTAAGCAGGTGTCCGCAAACAAATGTTAAAGTCCCTTTAAGCAGGATTGTCAGCAAACAAAAGATTATGTCCTTATTAGCAGGATTAAAGCAAGCAAAGATAAAGTCCCTTTAAGCAGGTGTCCGCAAACAAACGTTAATGTCCCTTTAAGCAGGATTGTCAGCAAACAAATGATTATGTCCTTATTAGCAGGATTAAAGCAAGCAAAGATAAAGTCCCTTTAAGCAGGTGTTCACAAACAAACGTTAATGTCCCTTTAAGCAGGATTCTCAGCAAACAAATGATTATGTCCTTATTAGCAGGATTAAAGCAAGCAAAGATAAAGTCCCTTTAAGCAGGTGTTCACAAACAAACGTTAATGTCCCTTTAAGCAGGATTCTCAGCAAACAAGAAATAAAGTCCTCTTAAGCAGGTTCATTAGCTAAAGATTAGTAGGCAAGAGATATAGGCAAAACAAGGTCATGTGGGAAAGGTTCAGACTCCAAAAAGTATAACTCACATAGGTAGGGTCCGGCAGAAGCGAACAAACGGGCCCCGAGTAAATCTCCCGCCGAGATTTAAAGGTAGAGCGAGGCCGTTACGTCACAGGGGCTGTCAGAGAATGCGTCACGTTGCCTAGCAACGTGACGTAGGAACTAGAAGAGATCCGGGAGCCGCGGCGACACGGTGATGAACGGTGAATACATGACACACATACTCAAGCATTCTTACACACACAAGCATTTATATACATACACATACTCAAGCATTTATATACACACACATACTCAAGCATTTATATACACACACATACTCAAGCATTCTTACACACACAAGCATTTATATACATACACATACTCAAGCATTTATACACACACACATACTCAAGCATTCTTACACACACAAGCATTTATATACATACACATACTCAAGCATTTATATACACACACATACTCAAGCATTCTTACACACACAAGCATTTATATACATACACATACTCAAGCATTTATATACACACATACTCAAGCATTCTTACACACACAAGCATTTATATACATACACATACTCAAGCATTTATATACACACATACTCAAGCATTCTTACACACACAAGCATTTATATACATACACATACTCAAGCATTTATATATACACACACATACTCAAGCATTCTTACACACACAAGCATTTATATACATACACATACTCAAGCATTTATATACACACACATACTCAAGCATTCTTACACACACAAGCATTTATATACATACACATACTCAAGCATTTATACACACACACATACTCAAGCATTCTTACACACACAAGCATTTATATACATACACATACTCAAGCATTTATATATACACACACATACTCAAGCATTCTTACACACACAAGCATTTATATACATACACATACTCAAGCATTTATATACACACACATACTCAAGCATTCTTACACACACAAGCATTTATATACATACACATACTCAAGCATTTATACACACACACATACTCAAGCATTCTTACACAAACAAGCATTTATATACATACACATACTCAAGCATTTATATACACACACATACTCAAGCATTCTTACACACACAAGCATTTATATACATACACATACTCAAGCATTTATATACATACACATACTCAAGCATTTATATACATACACATACTCAAGCATTTATATACATACACATACTCAAGCATTCATATGCACACACATGCATTCACACACACACACATACTCAAGCATTTATATACACACACATACTCAAGCATTCTTACACACACAAGCATTTATATACATACACATACTCAAGTATTTATATACACACGCATACTCAAGCATTCTTACACACACAAGCATTTATATACATACACATACTCAAGCATTTATATACACACACATACTCAAGCATTCTTACACACACAAGCATTTATATACATACACATACTCAAGCATTTATATATACACACATACTCAAGCATTCTTACACACACAAGCATTTATATACATACACATACTCAAGCATTTATATACACACACATACTCAAGCATTCTTACACACACAAGCATTTATATACATACACATACTCAAGCATTTATATACACACACATACTCAAGCATTCTTACACACACAAGCATTTATATACATACACATACTCAAGCATTTATATATACACACACATACTCAAGCATTCTTACACACACAAGCATTTATATACATACACATACTCAAGCATTTATATACACACACATACTCAAGCATTCTTACACACACAAGCATTTATATACATACACATACTCAAGCATTTATACACACACACATACTCAAGCATTCTTACACACACAAGCATTTATATACATACACATACTCAAGCATTTATATACACACACATAGTCAAGCATTCTTACACACACAAGCATTTATATACATACACATACTCAAGCATTTATATACACACACATACTCAAGCATTCTTACACACACAAGCATTTATATACATACACATACTCAAGCATTTATATATACACACACATACTCAAGCATTCTTACACACACAAGCATTTATATACATACACATACTCAATCATTTATATACACACACATACTCAAGCATTCTTACACACACAAGCATTTATATACATACACATACTCAAGCATTTATACACACACACATACTCAAGCATTCTTACACACACAAGCATTTATATACATACACATACTCAAGCATTTATATACATACACATACTCAAGCATTTATATACATACACATACTCAAGCATTTATATACATACACATACTCAAGCATTTATATACATACACATACTCAAGCATTTATATACATACACATACTCAAGCATTTATATACACACACATACACAAGCATTTATATACATACACATACTCAAGCATTTATATACACACACATACTCAAGCATTCTTACACACACAAGCATTTATATACATACTCAAGCATTTATATACATACACATACTCAAGCATTTATATACATACACATACTCAAGCATTTATATACATACACATACTCAAGCATTTATATACATACACATACTCAAGCATTTATATACACACACATACTCAAGCATTTATATACATACACATACTCAAGCATTTATATACATACACATACTCAAGCATTTATATACACACACATACTCAAGCATTCTTACACACACAAGCATTTATATACACACACATACTCAAGCATTCTTACACACACAAGCATTTATTTACACACACATACTCAAGCATTCTTACACACACAAGCATTTATATACACACACATACTCAAGCATTCTTACACACACAAGCATTTATACACATACACATACTCAAGCATTTATATACATACACATACTCAAGCATTTATATACATACACATACTCAAGCATTTATATACATACACATACTCAAGCATTCTTACACACACAAGCATTTATACACATACACATACTCAAGCATTTATATACACACACATACTCAAGCATTCTTACACACACAAGCATTTATTTACACACACATACTCAAGCATTCTTACACACACAAGCATTTATATACACACACATACTCAAGCATTCTTACACACACAAGCATTTATACACATACACATACTCAAGCATTTATATACATACACATACTCAAGCATTTATATACATACACATACTCAAGCATTTATATACATACACATACTCAAGCATTTATACACATACACATACTCAAGCATTTATATACATACACATACTCAAGCATTTATATACATACACATACTCAAGCATTTATATACATACACATACTCAAGCATTTATATACATACACATACTCAAGCATTCTTACACACACAAGCATTTATATACATACACATACTCAAGCATTCTTACACACACAAGCATTTATATACATACACATACTCAAGCATTTATATACATACACATACTCAAGCATTTATATACATACACACACACAAGCATTTATATACATACACATACTCAAGCATTTATATACATACAGATACTCAAGCATTTATATACATACACATACTCAAGCATTTATATACATACACATACTCAAGCATTTATATACACACACAGGCCCCTATTTATCACAGGTGTTGCGGACCTGATCCGACAGTGCGGATCAGGTCCGCAACACCTCGCTAAATGCGGAGAGCAATATGCTCTCCGCATTTAACATTGCACCAGCAGCTCACAAGAGCTGCTGGTGCAACGCCGCCCCCTGCTGACTCGCGGCCAATCGGCCGCCAGCAGGGGGGTGTCAATCAACCCGATCGTACTCGATCGGGTTGATTTCCGGCGATTCCTGTCCGCCTGCTCAGAGCACAAGCATTCATATACACACATATACACAAGCATTCATATACACATATACACAAGCATTTATATACACACATATACACAAGCATTCATATACACATATACACAAGCATTTATATACACACACATACACAAGCATTTATATACACACATATACACAAGCATTCATATACACACACATACACAAGCATTCATATACACACATATACACAAGCATTTATATACACACATATACACAAGCATTCATATACACACATATACACAAGCATTTATATACACACATATACACAAGCATTCATATACACACATATACACAAGCATTTATATACACACATATACACACGCATTCATATACACACATATACACAAGCATTCATATACACACATATACACAAGCATTTATATACACACATATACACAAGCATTTATATACACACATATACACAAGCATTCATATACACACATATACACAAGCATTCATATACACACATATACACAAGCATTCATATACACACATATACACAAGCATTTATATACACACATATACACAAGCATTCATATACACACATATACACAAGCATTTATATACACACATATACACAAGCATTCATATACACATATACACAAGCATTTATATACACACATATACACAAGCATTCATATACACACATATACACAAGCATTTATATACACACATATACACAAGCATTTATATACACACATATACACAAGCATTTATATACACACATATACACAAGCATTTATATACACACATATACACAAGCATTCATATACACACATATACACAAGCATTTATATACACACATATACACAAGCATTTATATACACACATATACACAAGCATTCATATACACACATATACACAAGCATTCATATACACACATATACACAAGCATTCATATACACACATATACACAAGCATTTATATACACACATATACACAAGCATTCATATACACACATATACACAAGCATTTATATACACACATATACACAAGCATCCATATACACATATACACAAGCATTCATATACACACATATACACAAGCATTTATATACACACATATACACAAGCATTCATATACACACATATACACAAGCATTTATATACACACATGTACACAAGCATTCATATACACACATATACACAAGCATTCATATACACACATATACACAAGCATTTATATACACACATATACACAAGCATTCATATACACACATATACACAAGCATTCATATACACACACATATACACAAGCATTTATATACACACATATACACAAGCATTCATATACACACACATGCATTCATATACACACATATACACAAGCATTCATATACACACATATACACAAGCATTTATATACACACACATACACAAGCATTCATATACACACACATGCATTCATATACACACATATACACAAGCATTCATATACACACACATGCATTCATATACACACATATACACAAGCATTTATATACACACACATACTCAAGCATTTATATACACACATATACACAAGCATTTATATACACACATACACAAGCATTCATATACACACATATACACAAGCATTTATATACACACACATGCATTCATATACACACACATACTCAAGCATTTATATACACACATATACACAAGCATTTATATACACACACATGCATTCATATACACACACATACACAAGCACATGCATGTATATACACACACATACACAAGCACATGCATTTATATACACACATATACACAAGCATTCATATACACACATATACACAAGCATTCATATACACACATATACACAAGCATTTATATACACACATATACACAAGCATTCATATACACACATATACACAAGCATTCATATACACACATACTCAAGCATTCATATACACACATATACACAAGCATTTATATACACACATATACACAAGCATTTACATACACACACATACTCAAGCATTTATATACACACATATACACAAGCATTTATATACACACATATACACAAGCATTCATATACACACATATACACAAGCATTCATATACACACATATACACAAGCATTTATATACACACATATACACAAGCATTTATATACACACACATACTCAAGCATTCATATACACACATATACACAAGCATTTATATACACACATATACACAAGCATTTATATACACACACATACACAAGCATTTATATACACACATATACACAAGCATTCATATACACACATATACACAAGCATTTATATACACACATATACACAAGCATTCATATACACACATATACACAAGCATTTATATACACACATATACACAAGCATTTATATACACACATATACACAAGCATTTATATACACACATATACACAAGCATTCATATACACACATATACACAAGCATTCATATACACACATATACACAAGCATTCATATACACACATATACACAAGCATTCATATACACACATATACACAAGCATTCATATACACACATATACACAAGCATTTATATACACACATACTCAAGCATTTATATACAACATATACACAAGCATTCATATACACACATATACACAAGCATTTATATACACACATATACACAAGCATTCATATACACACATATACACAAGCATTTATATACACACATATACACAAGCATTCATATACACACATATACACAAGCATTTATATACACACATATACACAAGCATTCATATACACACATATACACAAGCATTTATATACACACATATACACAAGCATTCATATACACACATATACACAAGCATTTATATACACACATATACACAAGCATTCATATACAAACATATACACAAGCATTTATATACACACATATACACAAGCATTCATATACACACATATACACAAGCATTTATATACACACATATACACAAGCATTCATATACACACATATACACAAGCATACATATACACAAGCATTCATATACACACATATACACAAGCATTCATATACACACATATACACAAGCATTTATATACACACATACTCAAGCATTTATATACACACATATACACAAGCATTCATATACACACATATACACAAGCATTTATATACACACATATACACAAGCATTCATATACACACATATACACAAGCATTCATATACACACATATACACAAGCATTCATATACACACATATACACAAGCATTCATATACAAACATATACACAAGCATTTATATACACACATACTCAAGCATTTATATACACACATATACACAAGCATTCATATACACACATATACACAAGCATTCATATACACACATATACACAAGCATTCATATACACACATATACACAAGCATTTATATACACACATACTCAAGCATTTATATACACACATATACACAAGCATTCATATACACACATATACACAAGCATTTATATACACACATATACACAAGCATTCATATACACACATATACACAAGCATTCATATACACACATATACACAAGCATTCATATACACACATATACACAAGCATTCATATACACACATATACACAAGCATTTATATACACACATACTCAAGCATTTATATACACACATATACACAAGCATTCATATACACACATATACACAAGCATTTATATACACACATATACACAAGCATTCATATACACACATATACACAAGCATTTATATACACACATATACACAAGCATTCATATACACACATATACACAAGCATTTATATACACACACATATACACAAGCATTCATATACACACATATACACAAGCATTTATATACACACATATACACAAGCATTCATATACACACATATACACAAGCATTTATATACACACATATACACAAGCATACATATACACAAGCATTCATATACACACATATACACAAGCATACATATACACAAGCATTCATATACACACATATACACAAGCATTCATATACACACATATACACAAGCATTCATATACACACATATACACAAGCATTTATATACACACATACTCAAGCATTTATATACACACATATACACAAGCATTTATATACACACATATACACAAGCATTCATATACACACATATACACAAGCATTCATATACACACATATACACAAGCATTCATATACACACATATACACAAGCATTTATATACACACATATACACAAGCATTTATATACACACATATACACAAGCATTCATATACACACATATACACAAGCATTCATATACACACATATACACAAGCATTCATATACACACATATACACAAGCATTTATATACACACATATACACAAGCATTCATATACACACATATACACAAGCATTTATATACACACATATACACAAGCATTCATATACACACATATACACAAGCATTCATATACACACATATACACAAGCATTTATATACACACATATACACAAGCATTTATATACACACATATACACAAGCATTCATATACACACATATACACAAGCATTCATATACACACATATACATAAGCATTAATATACACACATATACACAAGCATTCATATACACACACATACACAAGCATTTATATACACACACATACACAAGCATTTATATACACACACATACACAAGCATTCATATACACACATATACACAAGCATTTATATACACACATATACACAAGCATTCATATACACACATATACACAAGCATTCATATACACACATATACACAAGCATTTATATACACACACATACTCAAGCATTTATATACACACACATACTAAAGCATTTTTACACACACACATACTCAAGCATTCATATACACACATATACACAAGCATTTATATACCACACATACACAAGCATTCATATACACACATATACACAAGCATTCATATACACACATATACACAAGCATTTATATACACACACATACTCAAGCATTTATATACACACACATACTAAAGCATTTATATACACACACAAGCATTTATATACACACACGTACTCAAGCATTCATATACACACACATACTAAAGCATTTATATACACACACAAGCATTTATATACACACACGTACTCAAGCATTCATATACACACACATACTAAAGCATTTATATACACACACATACTAAAGCATTCATATACACACACAAGCATTTATATACACACACATACACAAGCATTTATATACACACACATACTCAAGCATATAAATGCTTGTGTATATGTGTGTATATGAATGCTTGAGTATGTGTGTGTGTAAAAAGCATTCATATACACACACATGCATTCATATACACACACATACTCAAGCATATGCATTCATATGCACACACATACACAAGCATTCATATGCACACACATACACAAGCATTCGTATGCACACACATACACAAGCATTTATATACACACACATACACAAGCATTTATATACACACACATACTCAAGCATTCATATACACACACATGCATTCATATACACACACATACTCAAGCATATGCATTCATATGCACACACATACACAAGCATTCATATGCACACACATACACAAGCATTCATATGCACACACATACACAAGCATTCATATGCACACACATACACAAGCATTTATATACACACACAAGCATTTATATACACACACATGCACATGCATTATTACACACCTACATACATTAACACACAAACACCTACACAGGCTTTCTCCAAAAAAAGAGACACACTACTAGGGGAGTTGCTGGGAATCTCAAAATGTTCTGCTGAAAAAGTATTTGATTTTGAACAGAAAACCCTCTACTTGAGTTGAGGGTGTCAACGCCATAAGAATAGATAAAGACTAAGGGGCCAATTTAATATCTAGCGTATGCTGCAGGTTCCACGCGAGCCTTCAGGCTCGCCGGAAACAAGAGTTAAGAAGCAGCGGTCTTAAAACCGCTGCTCCTTAACTTGTTCGCCACCTCTGAGGCGGCAGACAGCAATCATCCGATCGGATACAATCGGGATGATTGACACCCCCTGCTAGCGGCCAATTGGCTACGAATGAGCAAAGGGCAGCATTGCACAAGCATTTCTCTAGAAATGCTTGTGCAATGATAAATGCCGACAGCGTATGCTGTTAGCATTTATCGGTGTAGGGCGGACATGATCCGCTTCAGCCCCCACACATTCATAGATTGGCCCCTAATTGTTATGTGAGATGAGACTACAACAAGTAGTCCTGCTCCTATCTCCTGTATTGCTCTATGTTCTGTGCGCTGGGATCTACTTTCTCTATTGCATAATTCTCGCATTTCTGGACTTTACCAATGGAAATTTGCTGAAAGTTGCATTCCTCTGCCAAAAGCAAATATGTTTTTTTTTCCTAAAATAGTCTCTCTAAAAATATCACTCTCAAAAGAAGGTCCAAAATGTTAGACAAATAAAATTATTCCGGCAGCTATTAGTGGCTGTTTGAAACATGTCTAACATATTTTATAACGCTAAAAACAAAGGGCTAGATTACAAGTGGAGCGCTAAATTATCATGCACCCGCAAATGGGCAAATTTGCGATAATTAAACAGGTGGGTGTGGGGTGTTCTTTACAGTGCGATCTATGGGGACTGTGCGTTCCCCTAGACCAGGGTTTCTCAACCGCTGTCCCCAAGTACCCCCAACAGGCCAGGTTTTCATTATAGCTGAACCAATGCACAGGTGAAGTAATATCACCCATAAGATGATTATTTCACCTGTGCACTGGTTCAGCTATAATGAAAACCTGGCCTGTTGGGGGTACTTGAGGACCGCGGTTGAGAAACAATTCCCTAGACTGCAATGTAAATATATATGTATATGACTATGTTAATATACACATAAATCAACACATAAATATATATATATATGTATATAGTCATATACATATATATTTAAAAATGCTGCCCATTGCTGTGCTACTTAGCCCCTTCGCTGCGTGAGGAGCCTATGGAAGCGTTCTCTCGTGACCACAATACTTCCTAGCAATGCTAACAAGAGCTTGTGTTCGCGTTGCGATTTACTTGTAATACCAGCGCACATTAGTGTGAGCTGGTATTACAAAGTGGAATGCTAATATCACTTGCACGCAAGCGATATTTAGCGCTCCACTTGTAATCTAGCCCAAAGTTAGATTCTGTGTCAGATTATACACAGATCTCAAGAAATGTAGAATTCCATGTGCTCAGCAATTGCTTGTTTTGTTGATAACCAGAGAGGGAGGAAGTATGTAGTATGGAGCTTTTACACTGTGGTCTACAAGATAATTTCGATCATTTTCAGAAATCGTAAGCGGATGTAAAAATTAACTAAACACAGGGGGTCAAGCCAAACTGGTGGAGCTAATGGATATAAAGCTAAAGAAGCTACAGATCATCAAATGTCCTTGCTGTCAAATGACCCCATGATAATTAGTTACTACCCTCTCATGTCTTTATAGAACAAATATGTTAACATTTATTTAAAGGGACATGAAAATCCAATTTTTTCTTTCATGATTTAGATAGAACATCAAATTTTAAACAACTTTACTTTTATTATCAAATGTGCTTTTTCTCTTGCATATCCTTTGCTGAAGGAGCAAAACTGCATGACTGGGAGCACATCTAGTGAGTTAATTACAAGACAAATGTGTGCAGACACAAGTCACTAGCTAGTTCCCAGTAGTGTAGGATATGTACATATTCTTTTTCAACAATGGATACTAAGAGAACAAAGTAAATTTGAATATAGTGAATTTTAAACATGTCTTCAAATTACATTCTCTATCTGAATAATGCAGGTTTAATTTTGACTTTCCTATACCTTTAAAGGGACATTCCAGCCAAAATTAGAATCCCCATGAATGCATTTCAATTTTGAATACAAGCATTTTTGTAATATACATGTTTTAGCAAAAATACTTCTAATAAAAGCTATAGCTGTTTCAACAGTGTATTTAAGTATGCTCCATGCACCAGCATTTTAGACACAGCACTTTCTCAGAGTGATTAAGGTGTTTGTATAATTTGGTAATGACTCAATTTGTTAATTGTTAACATGCTACAAGGCCCACTTGTGCTCTGAGCAGCTGCAGTATTTAAAATGCTGGTGCAATGAGAATATCTAGCTATGCTTCACATGCACGTGCAGAGAAAAAAGTTAACACTAAAACAGTGAGAACTTTTACTAGAAGCATTTTTTGCCAACATATGTTTTTGGCAAGTATGTTTCCATTCAAAGATGTAATTCATCTATGTGCATTTAGATTTTGACTGGAATGTCCAATTAAAGGGACATGCTACCCGAGTGCAGTGTATTTAAAAAGCTTACTAGAATATATTTTACCTCATAGTTTCTTCAGAGTAAAGAGCTCTGTGAGCAGTTATCCTTCAGCTACTCTTTTTGCTGTCATCTGCATGGTGAAAACAAAAACATAACAGCCAATCATCATCATCAGTGCTGCGTTCACACTTTATTGTGATCTCTTCTGTGATTTTACCATAATCTCATGCAATTTCATAATAAACTTCCTTAAACTGAGGAGAGAAATAAAATTACAGTGCCTGCACATCAGGAGCAGAACTTCTGCAAGCACCCCTGGTGCAGTGGCCCCGGGGGGCCCATAGCAGAAGGGAGAGCAGAGACAGGTGAAAATATATAAACATTTGTATGTGTGTGTGGTCAAATTAATTTTTTTTCCTTTTTACTTGTCTGAGGAGAAATATGCAGAATGGGTAGACAGAGTACTGCAGTTGCTGGACTATACCCCCCACAATCAGCAGAGTGGAATAATCTACCACACTTTAGCTCCTCACAACCATTTGCTCCATTCAGAGATGAGGCAGTTAAAAAAATAAAGGCTGACAGGTGGATGAGAGTTAGGTAAAACTTTGTGGCTGTCTGTAGTAGGGAAACAGGAGCAGGTAACGATCCACCTACAAGGCACTAGGTTGCATAAATGTTTTTTTTTATAATTCTAGAGATGATTTCTAGAGACCTCTTTATTCATAAGGTTTGAACGCTCCTAGACAATGTTATGTGTCTGAGACCTTTACCTTTGAGTTAACTTGGGGGGGGGGCAATAAAAGTCTTGCACCTCTGTTCATAAGATCCACAACTGCTGCACATGCCATGTGCACTCTCCCTTGCAAGTCCCTTTACAATAGGATGTGGCTCCTGAGGACATTTTGAGGTCAAATATAATCATTTTTACATAGAGATGTTCATGTAATATGTATTGGCAGCTTTCTAAAAGATATTGCTGCATCAATTTCAAGTTATTTAAAGGGACAGTGAACACCTTCGCCTAGATTACGAGTTTTGCGTTAGAAGCCGTGCGGTGCTAACAAGCAGTTTATGCTCATCACCGCTCATTTACAGACAGCGCTGGTATTATGGATTTTTACAAACCCGGCGTTAACCACAAAAAAGTGAGCGAAGAGCAAAATTTTTCTCCACATCTCACCTCAATACCAGCGCTGCTTACGTTAGCGGTGAGCTGGCTGAACGTGCTTGTGCACGATTTCCCCATAGGAATCAATGGGGGAGAGCCGGCTGAAAAAAAACCTAACACCTGCAAAAAAGCAGCGTAAAGCTCCTAACGCAGCCCCATTGATTCCTATGGGGAAATAAAAGTTATGTCTACACCTAACACCCTAACATGAACCCCGAGTCTAAACACCCCTAATCTTAAATTTATTAACCCCTAATCTGCCGCCCCCGACATCGCCGCCACCTACATTATATTAGTTACCCCTAATCTGCCACTCCGGACACCGCCGCCACCTACATTATACTTATGAACCCCTAATCTGCTGCCCCCAACATCGCCGAGACCTACATTATATTTATTAACCCCTAATCTGCCGTCCCCAATGTCGCTGCAACCTAACTACATTTATTAACCCCTAATCTGCCACCCACGTCGCCACCACTATAATAAAGTTATTAACCCCTAAACCTAAGTCTAACCCTAACCCCCCCTAACTTAAATATAATTTAAATAAATCTAAATACAATTACTACAATTAACTAAATAATTCCTATTTAAAACTAAATACTTACCTATAAAATAAACCCTAAGCTAGCTACAATATAACTAATAGTTAAATTTTAGCTAGCTTAGGGTTTATTTTTATTTTACAGGCAAGTTTGTATTTATTTTAACTAGGTACAATAGTTATTAAATAGTTATTAACTATTTAATAACTACATAGTTAAAATAAAGACAAATGTACCTGTGAAATAAAACCTAGCCTAAGTTACAATTACACCTAACACTACACTATAATTAATTACCTAAATTAAATACAATTAATTACAGTTAAATAAAATTATCTAAAGTACAAAACCCCCCCACTAAATTACAGAAAATAATAAAGAAATTACAAGATTTTTAAACTAATTACACCTAATCTAATCCCCCTAACAAAATAAAAAAAGCCACCACCCAAATAAAAAAAAGCCCTACCCTACACTAAATTACAGGGCCTTTTGCGGGGCATTGCCCCAAAGTAATCAGCTCTTTTACCTGAATTTTTTTTTACAATTCTCTCCCCCAACATTAAAACCCACCACCCACACAACCAACCCTACTCTAAAACCCACCCAATCCCCCCTTAAAAAAAACTAACACTAACCCCCTGAAGATCACCTTACCGGGAGACGTCTTCACCCAACCGGGCCGAAGTCCTCAACAAAGCCAGCAGAAGTGGTCCTCCAGACGGGCAGAAGTCTTCATCCAGATGGCATCTTCTATCTTTATCCATCCGGTGTGGAGTGGCTCCATCTTCTAGACATCCGACGCGGAGCATCCTCTTCATCCGACATCTTCTTGAACAATGACAGTTCCTTTAAGTGACGTCATCCAAGAATTCTATCAGACATTCCGAATTAAGGTAGGAAAAATCCTATTGACTGATGCAAGCAACCAATAGGATTGAAGTTCAATCCTATTAGCTGATCCAATCAGTCAATAGGATTGAGCTCGCATTCTATTGGCTGATTGTTAGGGGGATTAGATTAGGTGTAATTAGTTTAAAAATCTTGTAATTTCTTTATTCATTTCTGTAATTTAGTGTTTGTTTGTTTTTTGTACTTTAGATAATTTTATTTAATTGTATTTAATTTAGTCAATTAATTTAATGATAGTGTAGTGTTAGGTGTAATTGTAACTTAGGTTAGGATTTATTTTACAGGTACTTTTGTATTTATTTTAACTATGTAGTTATTAAATAGTTAATAACTACTTAATAACTATTGTACCTAGTTTAAATAAATGCAAAGTTGCCTGTAAAATAAAAATAAACCCTAAGCCAGCTACAATGTAACTATTAGTTATATTGTAGCTAGCTTAGGGTTTATTTTATAGGAAAGTATTTAGTTTTAAATAGGAATAATTTAGTTAATGATAGCAATTTTATTTAGATTTATTTAAATTATATTTAAGTTAGGGGGTGTTAGGGTTAGGGTTAGACTTAGATTTAGGGATTAATAACTTTAATATAGTGGTGGCGACGTTGGGGAGGCAGATTAAGGGTTAATAAATGTAGGTAGGTGGCGGCGATATTAGTGACGGCAGATTAGGGGTTAATAATATTTTACTAATGTTTGCCATGCGGGAGTGCAGAGGTTTAGGGGTTAATATATTTATTATAGTGGCGGCTATGTTCGGTTCGGGAGATTAGGGGTTAAAAAATGTATTTTAGTGTTTGCAATGTGGGGGGCTCGGTTTAGGGGTTTAAAAATTATAGGTAGTTTATGGGTGTTAGTGTACTTTTTAGCGCTTTAGTTAAGAGTTTTATGCAACGGCGTTGTAGTATAAAACTCTTAACTACTGACTTTAAAATGCGGTACCAGGCTTGACAGGAGAGGGTCTACCGCTCACTTTTTGGAAGACTCGTAATACCGGCGCTATGCAAGTCCCATTGAAAATATAGGATACGCAATTGACTTAAGTGGATTTGTGGTATTTCTGAGTCTGGCCAAAAAAGTGAGGGGTACTCCTGTACCTGCAAGACTCGTAATACCAGCGGGCGTTAAAAAGCAGCGTTAGGACCGCTTAACGCTGCTTTTTAAGGCTAACGCAAAACTCGTAATCTAGGCCCTTGTTTTTGCAAGACATTTATGTTGTGTTGCTATAAAATTACATATCAGCCAAATCTTAAAGGGATATGAAACCCAAATGTTTTTTCTTTTAAGATTCAAATAGAGCATTCAATTTCAATTTTTTTTTCCAATTTACATCTATTATCACATTTGCTTTCTTCTCTTGTTATTCTTTGTTGAAGAGATATTGATATAGGTAGCACTACATGACAGGAAATAGTGCTGCCATCTAGTGCTGTTGCTGATGTATAACATTGTTGCAAACCTGCCAACCATATAGTTCTGCAGACGCGTGCACACTCCTATATGTACCTTCCTGCTCTTCAACAAGAAAACGAAGAACATTTGATAATAGAAGTAAATTGGAAAATTGTTCAAAATTGCCTGCTCTATGTCCCTTTAATGTAACATCCTTTTTACTGCAAATATTTTTTAAAGCCAAACTCCACCTTACTTGGAGGAGCCAATCGGAGCTTTAGTCCACAGAAAACAAGGCTAGTCACAGTCATAAAGTTAGTATAAAGTACTTTGTTTTGCAGTTTTTGCGTGATAAAACTAATTATCAACAGATATGTAGCAGGGATAGCCTTTAGAAGCCAGCAGGGCACATTTCAAGTTCCCCAATTTTCAGAGCCAAATTACATTAAAATGGGACAAAGTAAATAATGACACTATATTGCAATTTTGTTTCATTATACATAACCAAACTTTTTATATACAAATCGCAATGTCTTTACTGTCCCTTTAACATGAGTAACCTTTCCCTTTAAAGAAAGATGAATATTTATTTATTTAAATATTTAAATATATTACATTTTTAAACATATTTCCCTCAGTTTTTTTCCAATCAGAAGTAAACACAATTATTCCAAGATCTAACATGCAGAGCACAGTTCCAGCTAGGACAATACTCATATCCGGGTAAATAATCAGATGTCCAGATAGCAGAAGAGGACAAACCTAAATTATAAATCCAGAACAAACAAGACTGAGGGACGGGCAATTGAGGGCTGTAAGTGCAGGGTAAAGGGACAATAAAGGGACAGTCTACAATAGAATTTTGTTGTTTAAAAAGATAGCTAATCCCTTTATTACCCATTCCCCAGTTTTGCAGAACCAACACAGTTATATTAATATATTTTTTACCTCTGTGATTACCTTGTGTCTAAGCCTCTTCTAACAGCCCCTGATCACATGACTTTTTATTTATTATCTATTGACTTGCATATTAGCCAATTAGTGCTGTGTTGTGCACAACCCACGGGCGTAAGCACAATGTTATCTATATGGCTCACATGAACTAGCAGTCTCCTGTTGTGAAAAGCAAATAAAAAAGCACGTGATAAGAGGCTGTCTTTAGTGGCTTAGAAACAGGCAGAAATTTAGTGGTTTAAAGTTTATAAAGTATATTATTATAACAATGTTGGTTGTGCAAAGCTGGGGAATGGTAGTAAAGGTGTTATCTAACTTTTTAAGCAATAACTATTTTAGTGTTGACTGTCCCTTTAAACACCTCTTGCTTTTGTGCTTTGTCCCACGCTCCCTAGAGAGCTCAAAAAGTAAAATCTGTAACCTTCATTTTCAAAACGCTGTAAATTGCCTAAAGCAGCTGTTTGATTTGCAGCATCTACATGGTACAGAATTTGCTTTTACACAGAAGCAAGGGGTGTTTCATGTCTTTGCATTTAAAATCTGCTTCAACATAATGTGAATATTTTAAACACTTCCCTGTACTACATTAAAGGGACACTGAACCCCAAAAAAAATATATATTGTGATTCAGATAGAGCATGCAATTTTAAGCAACTTTCCAATTGACTTCTATTATCAAATTTGCTTTGTTCACATGGTATAATATGTTGAAGAGATGCCTAGGTACGTGTTAGGAACACGACATATGCCCTTGCATATGGATAGCATTCTTGCAAAACTGCTGCCATAAAATGCTCCAAAAACGTGCACGCTCCTGAGCTTATGTCCCTGTTTTTCAACAAAAGATACCAGGAGAACTTAAAATTGCTTGCTCTATCTGAATCATGAAAAAAAAAAAACGGTTGGGTGTTATGTCCCTTTAAATATGTTACTTTTAATTTCACTTTATATCCATGTTTCCACCCTTTCTATATCCATTCACAGTACCTGTTTTTTTTGTTAGTTTTTATTTTTTTAAAAAAATAATGAAGATGTCATACTATTTTAGTAACCTCTTTCTATGTGTAATTTTCCAGTCCACCTTTCCCCCCTGTCTGTGCTTGCCATTACACACCCAATTCCCTTACAGCTCTGGGTTAATATTCCGGGTACAGATTCAGGCCCTCACTTACTATGAATGAGACAGTGTTTTGGGGGAATGAATACAAGGCACAGTAACAGACAGTCTTTGCTCTCCTAAGAGTACACACAACATAGAAACCCAGCACTTCTCTCCAGCCCAGAGCTTTGGGAAAAAATTACATAAAAAGGTCTCTTTTTTTCATACTTAAAAAAAAAAAAAAAAGCCTTCATGTTGTTCTGCTGTGGTCTTTAAATAGAGAGCTGTGGGGCTCAGCAAAAGAGGCGTTCTCAGGGAGTTTGCACCCCCAGTGGATTACAAAATGAATTAGTGTCTAAAGTCATGAATGGATGGGAGGTAACAGTGTAAAGATTTCTGTCTGTTCCCTGGTTACCGAGAAGCATAGAAAGAGAAACCTTCTCTGCACGTTAATTTGGGGAAATGGGGTATTTATATAATTAATTGCTCATTATGTTGTCTTAGCCATTAGCTCACCAAAGATAGTAGGAGATTTATAGCTATAGATAGAAAATAAAGCCTTTTTTTATTTTTCAGGATAATGTAGAATTTCTTTGAAAGACCAATTACACAGGTAAGTTGATAAACAGAACTTGGCACATACATTAAAATATTGTTAACCATATGGTTGCCTAAAATAAGAACAATCACTTTAACACTATACAAAAGGAATACATTGTACAGGTAGCCCTCAGTTTACGCTGGGGTTAGGTTCCAGAAGGAATGGTTGTAAATCGAAACCGTTGTAAATTGAAACCCAGTTTATAATGTAAGTCAATCGGAAGTGAGGGAGTTAGGTTCCAGGTCCCTCTCAAAATTGTCATAAGTAACACCTAATACATTATTTTTAAAGCTTTGAAATGAAGACTTGAAATGCTAAACAGCATTATAAACCTAATAAAATAATCACACAACACAGAATATATAATTAAACTAAGTTAAATGAACAAAAATATTTGCTAAACAGCATTATAAACCTAATAAAATAATCACACAACACAGACTTCACTTGCATTTTTCTGCAAACAGTTCTTTCTATGCATTCTAAGCTAGACTGATTTATAGACAGGAAGATCTTGTTCCTTTGAAATCTGCTCGATAGCTCAGGTCTGGTTAAACTGATTAATTTCAGCTTGCTTGGCTTTGCTGCAACACAAGCGGACAGCTCCACCTACTGGCTATTTTAATAAATGCACTGCTTCTCAATGCTTTTCAATAGCAGTCACATGACTGGAAAAAAAGGTTGTTATTCTGAAACGGTGTAAATTGAACCGTTGTAAAACGAGGGCCACCTGTATACTTATTACATTTGCAAGGAAAAAACAAGTAGCTACAAACATAATATGCCAGAAAGTATTAAAACTGTAATAGAACCACAAAGTTAACTTATTTTCTAGCTCCATTATGAGGTGCAATAAACCAATATTTTGAGGCTTGAAAGACAAAAGGGTAGAATGAAGAAAGATTAGAATTACTGGGATCTGCAGATTTTTTTTCTTTTTTTTTTTTGTGGGGGTGCAACATCTAAAATGTCAGTGTAAATGAAGAAATACATTATATATTTACAGTGGGATAAGCAACTGACTTGAACCATAGAATATATAGAATACTTTCGGCTAGATTACGAATTGTGCGTTAGCCTTAAAAAGCAGCGTTGAGAGGTCCCAACACTGCTTTTTTCCTAACGCTGGAGTCTTGCAGGTACAGGTGTACCGCTCACTTTTTTGGTCAGGCTTGAAAATACCGCAAATCCATTTACGTCAATTGCGTATCCTATATTTTCAATGGGATTTGCCTAACGCCGGTATTATGAGTCTTCCAAAAAGTGAGCGGTAGAACCTCTCCTGTCAAGACTGATACCGCATTTAAAAGTCAGTAGTTAAGAGTTTTATGGGCTAACACCGTAGCATAACATTCTTAACTAAAGTGCTAAAAAGTACACTAACACCCATAAACTACCTTTTAACCCCTAAACCGCCGCCCTCCCGCATCGCAAACACTAGTTAAATTTTATTAACCCCTAATCTGCCGCCCCTAACATCGCCGACACCTACCTACATTTATTAATCCCTAATCTGCTGCCCCCAATGTCGCCGCAACTATATTAAATGTATTAACCCCTAAACCTAAGTCTAACCCTAACACCCCCTAACTTAAATATAATTTAAATAAATCTAAATAAAATTACTATAATTCACTAAATTATTCCTATTTCAAACTAAATACTTACCTATAAAATAAACCCTAAAATAGCTACAATATAATTAATAGTTACATTGTAGCTAGCTTAGGGTTTATTTTTATTTTACAGGCAACTTTGTATTTATTTTAACTAGGTACAATAGTTATTAAATAGTTATTAACTATTTAATAGATACCTAGTTAAAATAAATTCAAATTTACCTGTAAAATAAATCGTAACCTAAGTTACAATTACACCTAACACTACACTATAATTAAATGAATTACCTAAACTAAATACAATTGCATACAATTTAAAAAAAATTATCTAAAGTACGAAAAAAAAACCCACTAAATTACAGAAAATAATAAAATAATTACAAGTTTTTTAAACTAATTACACCTAATCTAATCCCCCTTCTAAAATAAAAAAGCCCCCCAAAATAATAAAAAGCCCTACCCTATACTAAATTACAAATAGTCATTAAAAGGGCCTTTTGCGGGGCATTGACCCAAAGTAATCAGCTCTTTTACCTGTAAAAAAAGTACAATACCCCCCAACATTAAAACCCACCACCCACACACCCAACCCTACTCTAAAACCCACCCAATACCCCCTTAATAAAACCTAACCCCAACCCCTTGAAGATCACCCTACCTTGAGAAGTCTTCACCCAGCCAGACAGAAGTCCTCAACGAAGCCGGGTGAAGTGGTCCTCCAGACGGGCAGAAGTCTTCATCGAAGCCTGGAAGAAGAGGTCCTCCAGACAGGCAGAAGTCTTCATCCAGACTGCATCTTCTATCTTCATCCGGCGCAGAGCGGGTCCATCTTCAAGACATCTGACACGGAGCATCCTCTTCAAATGAAGTCCAACTGAAGAATGAAGGTTCCTTTAAATGACGTCATCCAAGATGACATCCCTTGAATTCTGATTGGCTGATAGAATTCTATCAGCCAATCGGAATTAAGGTAGAAAAAGTCCTATTGGCTGATGCAATCAGCCAATAGGATTGAAGTTCAATCCTATTGGCTGATCCAATCAGCCAATAAGATTGACCTGGCATTCTATTGGCTGATTGGATCAGCCAATAGAATGCAAGCTCAATCCTATTGGCTGATTGCATCAGCCAATATGATTTTTTCTACCTTAATTCCGATTGGCTGATAGAATTCTATCAGTCAATCGGAATTCAAAGGACGCCATCTTGGATTACGTCATTTAAAGGAACCTTCATTCTTCAGTTGGACTTCGTTTGAAGAGGAAGCAGCGCTGGTATTGAGGGGAGATGTGGAGCTAAATTTTGCACTACGCTCACTTTTTTGCGGATAACGCCGGATTTGTAAAAACCCGTAATACCAGCGTTGTCTGTAAGTGAGCGGTGAGCATAAACTGCTCGTTAGCACCGCACAGCATTACCGACAAAACTTGTAATCTAGGTGTTTGCTTCTTATAATGTGAAAGCTCTGCTGTTCGTTGGTTGGTAGAGATAGTGGTAAAGTCACCTTAAAGGGACACTAAATAGGTTTCATGCACCTCCCTCTAATTACGGGTGCCACCATTTTGTAACCTAGGTTTCACTGCAGGTATCTGAAAGAGAGTTGCTGCATATGTGCAAACGCATCAGCACTGGAATGTAGTGAAAGCTAGAATTCAACATGGCAGCACCTATGACCAGAGAGAAGTGGGGAAGAACCTCAATACTACAGTAATGAAATGTATTTAGTGTTTAATTAATGTACCTTTAAACAATCCATTTGATTTTCATGAATTTACAGTCTAGTGAATAAGCACAGACCATTCTTTCATCAACCATATGATGTCTACAAGGCCACATTGCTCCTCATTTGAAAGAGAGGCCTCTTCCCTTTATTTTAGTGGTTATATTGATGTAAGAATCTAGCCAAGAAAGAGCCAGTGTTACATTATCCTTGTGCTTTCTAGTAGGTTAACAGACTCATTATTTGAAAGAGAAAATTCTTCTTTTACGTTACTGGTATCATAGATATATAGATGTCTTTATGGCTGACACAGAGGCACAGATACATGGCCTACATTTATTACTCAACACTTGAAACTAGATTTATCATACTGCTGGAGTACAGGGGCGTATATCCTTGCCTCTTTGCGCCTGGCATCACCTCTGGCGGGCAGCAATCTGCTGACCGCATTCATCATTGCAAACATGTCCTAGTGTGCAACCCCGCCACCTGCCTGCACACAGCCAATTATTTGTAGGCAGGGGCTGTCAATCTCCCCAGTCGGAAAAGTCCCCAGTCCTGATGACTGCTGCTTCATAAATCTTGACTGCAGGCTCGCTTGTGCAAACCTCATTAGTCTATGTTGTTGTTTTTTTAACTATCAGAATGGGTTAAATCACTGCTGTATTTGTGTAAAAATTCTGCTTGCAGATTACTGGCAACCAAATGGAGATAATTACTGCATTGTGTGTGTTACTGGTATCCAAGGGGATACAATTACTGTTCCTTTTTGAAAATTCCATGGAAGGGTAGGGTGAGAGTTTTATTTTGTGGTTGATATATAAACTTTGCGCTGTGTAGGTATATGCTACTGAGTCTAATGAAGTAACCTCTAAACTTCAGGAAATGGCTATGTTTTTCTAAAAAGGATAAGACTCGTGAGCGCTTACAGCTAATACCCAATAAGGAAAGATTTATAATGACAAATAGAGATAGTACGACAAAATGTGATAGTTAAAATTTCCAAAAATGGTTTATTTAAGTTAAAATATATCGCTTATAACAATGCTGTTATCAATTTGTATTTCTTAAAACATAGCAATATTATGAGTAAGTGGTTGGCCAACCGTGTAAAAGTTTATATTATTTATACCATAAAAAAATCATATAAAATATATAGTCATACAGGGTGTTTATTTGGATACAACTTTCTAAGCCTTAGGTATTTTTCTGCGATCGTAGAGAATATAGGTTAATAGAACGTGGTATGCAAAATAGCTAGTATTGTTATGATTAAAATAGTATGAATATCGCAATAGTCATATACCCTTTATCAATTTGTATCGTATGGATATACTGTATATGCACAATTCAATTAAAGCTTGCTTTGTGAAACAAATGTTACAAATTTCATGTAAAATGCTGGATATTTCGGAAGGGAGTATTCTTTTTGCGTGGTACCAGAGAACGGCTGTTAGTTCACAAATTAATGAAGCAGTCTATATTGCAAATGTACTTGTTTATGAGGTTCTTTGTCTGACCTTAGTTGTTTGTTTCTTCAGGCGGCTTTGTCTGTCCGTCCTCCTTGAGTTGATTCCCGGTGTTTAGACTTTTTTGCTTAGCAGGGTGTTCAGCCCAAACCGCTGCTTGAGTGGCTGATTCGAAATACCTAAGCATCGCTTGAAAAAGGCTGAAGCACTCAGCCGAAACGCATTACTTATCCTCATTTGTATACCTTATACTTTGTATACCCTACACCGTAAGTCCACAGGAGAGTGGATCGTTAGAAGATTTTATTGTGACTCTATTTCGGGAGTATGAAAACTCTACACTACACATCTTTCATTGGATTATTACAAGCTATACCGGAGAACCTGCAAAACACCAGTAGCGGGCAGATTTGAAAGGAAACCATCAGAAGACCAATCACGGGAAGCCTGAGGGAAAGGCGTGATTTCGAATCAGCCGCTGAAGCAGCAGTTTGGGCTGAACACCCTGCTAAGCAAAAAAGTCTAAACACCGGGAATCAACTCGAGGAGGACGGACAGACAAAGCCGTCTGAAGAAACAAACAACTAAGGTCAGACAAAGAACCTCATAAACAAGTACATTTGCAATATAGACTGCTTCATTAATTTGTGAACTAACAGCCGTTCTCTGGTACCACGCAAAAAGAATACTCACTTCCAAAATATCCAACATATTACATGAAATTTGTAACATTTGTTTCACAAAGCAAGCTTTAATTGAATTGTGCATATACAGTATATCCATACGATACAAATTGATAAAGGGTATATGACTATTGCGATATTCATACTATTTTAATCATAACAATACTAGCTATGTTGCATACCACTTTCTATTAACCTATATTCTCTACGATCGCAGAATAATACCTAAGGTTTAGAAAGTTGTATCCATATAAACACCCTGTATGACTATATATTTTATATGATGTTTTTTATGGTATAAATAATATAAACTTTTACACGGTTGGCCAACCACTTACTCATAATATTGCTATGTTTTAAGAAATACAAATTGATAACAGCATTGTTATAAGTGATATATTTTAACTTAAATAAACCATTTTTGGACATTTTAACTATCACACTTTGTCGTACTATCTCTATTTGTCATTATAAATCTTTCCTTATTGGGTATTAGCTGTAAGCGCTCACAAGTCTTATCCTTTTTAGAAAAACATAGGGTGAGAGTTTTGTAGAGCTTAGGGTGTGGTTTATGGGAGGGGCCATTGTGTAACCCCCCACGTACTGCCTCCTCTCTTATCTGCTGTCCAAAGCCCAGATTGCCCCACCCCCAAAAAAAAGGCAAATGGTGGATGGAATTTGGCTACTAAAAAATAATTGCAGTAAAGTGATGTTAATTTGTTTTAAAAACACTGACTTGGCTGATACTTATTCTATAGCAATACAACAGGAATGTCTTGTAAATGCAAGGTGTTTACTGTCTCTTTAAAAATATACATGCAATATGACTAAACACAGATCAGTACTCATTATCAAACATTAAGAAGCTGATAGCAATAAAAGGGAGACTCCATTAGGAAGCAAATGTGTGTTTTTACTGTAATATAACGCATTATAATCCAATTAACCATTGTAGACATTCCAGTTTGTCAATTATGCTAATTCCTGGCTTGGTATTTATGTTATATGCTTTGCGCCCTCCGCTCAGTGCAATATGGATTCATATACATGCCAGAAACATTATGAAGCCAGTAATCTGTCTGCATTTCCACAAAGCCTGAGGAATTCAAATACAGGGACCTCATTGTAACTAGAGCCACTTTAAAGGGACACTGAACCCAAATTTTTTCTTTCATGATTCAGATAGAGCATGCAATTTTAAGCAGCTTTCTAATTGACTCCTATTATTAATTTGTCTTCGTTCTCTTTGTATCTTTATTTGACAAAGCAGGAATGTAAGCATAGGAGACGGTCTGTTTTTGGTTTAGCACCCTGGATAGCGCTTGCTGATTGGTGGCTACATTTAGCCATCCATTTTTGGTTCAAAAGCCTGGATAACGCTTGCTGATTAGCCACCAATCAGCAAGCGCTACCCAGGGGCTGAACCAAAGATGAACCAGCTCGTAAGCGTACATTCCTGCTTTTTCAAATAAAGGTACCAAGAGAACTAAGAAAAAATTATAATAGGAGTAAATTAGAAAGTTGCTTAAAATATATTTAATAATAAAAAATACATTATTTTCTAGGTAAAGAGCATAGGAATGTAAAATGTGTTTTCACATCACGTTTCGCAATTTGTATTTTAAAATAATTGGGTTAGAGCACATGAAAACATAGTAATCTTAAAGGGACAGTCTACAATAGATTTGTTATTGTTTTAAAAGATAGATAATTCCTTTATTACCTATTCCCCAGTTTTGCCTAACCAACACAGTTATATTAATGTACTTTTTACCTCTGTGATTACCTTGTATCTAAGCTTCTTCTGACAGCCCCCTGATCACATGACTTTATTTATTATCTATTGACTTGCTTTTAGTACTGTGTTGTGCTAACTCTTAAATAACTTCCCAAGCATGAACACAATGTTATATATATGGCCCACATGAACTATCAGTCTCCTGTCAATAGAGCCTTTGAAACAGGCAGAAATTTAGAGGTTTAAATGTCATAAAGTATATTAATCTAACAATGTTGGTTGTGCAAAGCTGGGGAATGGGTAATAAAGACATAGAGGCCTATTTATGAAAGGTCTTGCGGACCTGATCCGACAGTGTGGATCAGGTCCGCAAGACTTCGCTGAATGCGGAGAGCAATACGCTCTCCGTATTCAGCATTGCACCAGTAGCTCACAAAAGCTGCTGGCGCAACGCCGCCCCCTGCAGACTCGTGGCCAATGGGCCACCAGCAGGGGGTGTCAATCAACCCGATCGTACTCGGGGGGGGTGTCAATCAACTCGATTCCTGTCCGCCTCATCAAAGCAGGCGGACAGGGTTATGGAGCAGCGGTCTTTAGACCGCTGCATCATAACTGGTGTTTCTAGCGAGTCTGAAGACTTCGGGATAACCATATTTATTGATCTGTCAAGAGAGCTTTCAATTCAAATGAGCAGAGGTTGTGACTGTATTTCAGAATGATTAAATAAAGCTTTCTCTCTAAGACCTAGATTTGGAGTTTGGCGGTAGCCGTGAAAACCAGCGTTAGAGGCTCCTAACGCTGGTTTTAGGCTACCGCCGGTATTTGGAGTCACTCAAAATAGGGTCTAACGCTCACTTTTCAGCCGCGACTTTTCCATACCGCAGATCCCCTTACGTCAATTGCGTATCCTATCTTTTCAATGGGATCTTTCTAACTCCGGTATTTAGAGTCGTTTCTGAAGTGAGCGTTAGACATCTAACGACAAAACTCCAGCCGCAGGAAAAACGTCAGTAGTTAAGAGCTTTCTGGGCTAACGCCGGTTTCTAAAGCTCTTAACTACTGTACTCTAAAGTACACTAACACCCATAAACTACCTATGTACCCCTAAACCGAGGTCCCCCCACATCGCCGACACTTGAATACAAAATTTTAACCCCTAATCTGCCGACCGCCACCTACGTTATCCTTATGTACCCCTAATCTGCTCCCCCTAACACCGCCGACCCCTGTATTATATTTATTAACCCCTAATCTGCCCCCCACAACGTCGCCGCCACCTGCCTACAATAATTAACCCCTAATCTGCCGACCGCAAAGCGCCGCCACCTACGTTATACTTATGTACCCCTAATCTGCTGCCCCTAACACCGCCGACCCCTATATTATATTTATTAACCCCTAATCTGCCCCCCCTCAACGTTGCCTCCACCTGCCTACACTTATTAACCCCTAATCTGCCGAGCGGACCTGAGCGCTACTATAATAAAGTTATTAACCCCTAATCCACCTCACTAACCCTATAATAAATAGTATTAACCCCTAATCTGCCCTCCCTAACATCGCCGACACCTAACTTCAATTATTAACCCCTAATCTGCCGACTGGAGCTCACCGCTACTCTAATAAATGTATTAACCCCTAAAGCTAAGTCTAACCCTAACACTAACACCCCCCTAAGTTAAATATAATTTACATCTAACGAAATTAATTAACTCTTATTAAATAAATTATTCCTATTTAAAGATAAATACTTACCTGTAAAATAAATCCTAATATAGCTACAATATAAATTATAATTATATTATAGCTATTTTAGGATTAATATTAATTTTACAGGTAACTTTGTATTTATTTTAACCAGGTACAATAGCTATTAAATAGTTAAGAACTATTTAATAGCTAAAATAGTTAAAATAATTACAAAATTACCTGTAAAATAAATACTAACCTAAATTACAATTAAACCTAACACTACACTATCAATAAATTAATTAAATAAACTACCTATAATTACCTACAATTAACCTAACACTACACTATCAATAAATTAATTAAATAAAATTCCTACAAATAAATACAATTAAATAAACTAGCTAAAGTACAAAAAATAAAAAAGAACTAAGTTACAAAAAATAAAAAAATATTTACAAACATAAGAAAAATTTTACAACAATTTTAAACTAATTACACCTACTCTAAACCCCCTAATAAAACAACAAAGCCCCCCAAAATAAAAAATGCCCTACCCTATTCTAAATTACTAAAGTTAAAAGCTCTTTTACCTTACCAGCCCTGAACAGGGCCCTTTGCGGGGCATGCCCCAAGAAGTTCAGCTCTTTTGCCTGTAAAAAAAAACATACAATACCCCCCCCAACATTACAACCCACCACCCACATACCCCTAATCTAACCCAAACCCCCCTTAAATAAACCTAACACTAAGCCCCTGAAGATCTTCCTACCTTGTCTTCACCTCACCGGGTATCACCGATCGGTCCTGGCTCCGATATCTTCATCCAACCCAAGCGGGGGCTAGACATCCACTGAAGAAGTCCAGAAGAGGGTCCAAAGTCTTCATCCTATCCGGGAAGAAGAGGCGATCCGGACCGGCAACCATCTTGATCCAAGCGGCATCTTCTATCTTCATCCGATGACGATCGGCTCCATCCTGAAGACCTCCACGCGGACCCATCTTCTTCCGGCGACGTCCAACTGAAGAATGACGGTTCCTTTAAGGGACGTCATCCAAGATGGCGTCCCTCGAATTCCGATTGGCTGATAGGATTCTATCAGCCAATCGGAATTAAGGTAGGAATATTCTGATTGGCTGATGGAATCAGCCAATCAGAATCAAGTTCAATCCGATTGGCTGATCCAATCAGCCAATCAGAATCAAGTTCAATCCGATTGGCTGATCCAATCAGCCAATCAGATTGAACTTGATTCTGATTGGCTGATTCCATCAGCCAATCAGAATATTCCTACCTTAATTCCGATTGGCTGATAGAATCCTTTCAGCCAATCGGAATTCGAGGGACGCCATCTTGGATGACATCCCTTAAAGGAACCGTCATTCTTCAGTTGGACGTCGCCGGAAGAAGATGGGTCCGCGGTGGAGGTCTTCAGGATGGAGCCGGTCGTCATCGGATGAAGATAGAAGATGCCGCTTGGATCAAGATGGTTGCCGGTCCAGATCGCCTCTTCTTCCCGGATAGGATGAAGACTTTGGACCCTCTTCTGGACTTCTTCAGTGGATGTCTAGCCCCCGCTTGGGTTGGATGAAGATATCGGAGCCAGGACCGATCGGTGATACCCGGTGAGGTGAAGACAAGGTAGGAAGATCTTCAGGGGCTTAGTGTTAGGTTTATTTAAGGGGGGTTTGGGTTAGATTAGGGGTATGTGGGTGGTGGGTTGTAATGTTGGGGGGGGTATTGTATGTTTTTTTTTACAGGCAAAAGAGCTGAACTTCTTGGGGCATGCCCCGCAAAGGGCCCTGTTCAGGGCTGGTAAGGTAAAAGAGCTTTTAACTTTAGTAATTTAGAATAGGGTAGGGCATTTTTTATTTTGGGGGGCTTTGTTGTTTTATTAGGGGGCTTAGAGTAGGTGTAATTAGTTTAAAATTGTTGTAATATTTTTCTTATGTTTGTAAATATTTTTTTATTTTTTTGTAACTTAGTTCTTTTTTATTTTTTGTACTTTAGCTAGTTTATTTAATTGTATTTATTTGTAGGAATTGTATTTAATTAATTTATTGATAGTGTAGTGTTAGGTTAATTGTAGGTAATTGTAGGTAGTTTATTTATTTAATTAATTTATTGATAGTGTAGTGTTAGGTTTAATTATAGGTAATTGTAGGTAGTTTATTTAATTAATTTATTGATAGTGTAGTGTTAGGTTAATTGTAGGTAATTGTAGATAGTTTATTTAATTAATTTATTGATAGTGTAGTGTTAGGTTAATTGTAGGTAATTGTAGGTAGTTTATTTAATTAATTTATTGATAGTGTAGTGTTAGGTTTAATTGTAACTTAGGTTAGTATTTATTTTACAGGTAATTTTGTAATTATTTTAACTATTTTAGCTATTAAATAGTTCTTAACTATTTAATAGCTATTGTACCTGGTTAAAATAAATACAAAGTTACCTGTAAAATAAATATTAATCCTAAAATAGCTATAATATAATTATAATTTATATTGTAGCTATATTAGGATTTATTTTACAGGTAAGTATTTATCTTTAAATAGGAATAATTTATTTAATAAGAGTTAATTAATTTCGTTAGATGTAAATTATATTTAACTTAGGGGGGTGTTAGTGTTAGGGTTAGACTTAGCTTTAGGGGTTAATACATTTATTAGAATAGCGGTGAGCTCCTGTCGGCAGATTAGGGGTTAATAAGTGTAGGCAGGTGGAGGCGACGTTGTGGGGGCAGATTAGGGGTTAATAAATATAATATAGGGGTCGGCGGTGTTAGGGGCAGCAGATTAGGGGTACATAGGGATAATGTAAGTAGCGGCGGTTTACGGAGCGGCAGATTAGGGGTTAAAAATAAAATGCAGGTGTCAGCGATAGCGGGGCGGCAGATTAGGGGTTAATAAGTGTAAGGTTAGGGGTGTTTAGACTCGGGGTACATGTTAGGGTGTTAGGTGCAGACGTAGGAAGTGTTTCCCCATAGCAAACAATGGGGCTGCGTTAAGAGCTGAACGCGGCTTTTTAGCAGGTGTTAGGTTTTTTTTTCAGCTCAAACAGCCCCATTGTTTCCTATGGGGGAATCGTGCACGAGCACGTTTTTGAGGCTGGCCGCGTCCGTAAGCAACTCTGGTATTGAGAGTTGAAGCTGCGTTAAAAATGCTCTACGCTCCTTTTTTGGAGCCTAACGCAGCCTTTATGTGGACTCTCAATACCAGAGTTATTTTTATGGTGCGGCCAGAAAAAAGCCGGCGTTAGTTTTTCGGGTCGTTACCGACAAAACTCCAAATCTAGCGGTAAGGTTTCTATAGGAAATATCAAGCACAACATCAAGCTGAATACAAAGCACAGAGGACTGGAAACATATAGAGCTGATTATAATGAAAAATTCTCTCTTTTTTTCTTTTTCTTTATAAGGCTTAAAGTGAATGTAAATTTTGATGCTAAAGTGCCCGGTTTTTAAAAAATAACAGGAGCACTTTAATTCATCAAAATTTACATTTCACTCCTGATGAGAAAAAAAACTTACCTTTTAATCTTCACAGCAGCTCCAGCTTCCTTCGGTCGTTGCAAGCCATTTCTGACGTCAGAAATTATGGATAGGTCATCCTCCAATCACGGCTTCCCCCCCTGGGGGAATCAGTGTCTGATTCAACGCCGTGATTGGAGGAATCCGGATTCCACATTTTAGAACCAGGAAGAGGCTTTGCGACGGGCAGAGGAAGCTGGAGCTGCTGTCAAGTTTAAAAGGTAAGTTTTTTTTCTCAACAGGAGTGAAATGTAAATTTTGATGAATTAAAGTGCCCCTGTTTTTAATCAAATTTTTAATTTTTACATTCCCTTTAAGCATTATAAAGAAAAAGAAAAAAAGAGAGAATGTTTCATTATAATCAGCTCTATATGTTTCCAGTCCTCTGTGCTTTGTATTCAGACTTTGGAAATTTACTTTTTTACAGACAAATCATTGCGTAAATTGATATTTCCTACAGAAACCTTAGAGAGGAAGCTTTATTTAATCATTCTGAAATACAGTCACAACCTCTGCTCATTTGAATTGAAAGCTCTCTTGACAGAACAATAAATATGGTTATCCCAAAGTAGCCACAGCCACAGCAGCCAATCACATTGTACCTTCTGTTTTATCATGAGGCTGATAGCGAATTCTGAATCTGGCTGTCACAGACAATTTATTGGTTTTTGCATGTAAGGACCTGGACAAATACCAATTCCTCTTGTGCCAGAATGAATTGTTTGCTTTACTCTGAATGTTTAAAAGAGGTGTCAGATACAGTTGTTTTCAACATTTGTGTATTTCTTAGAGTATTGTCAGTAGAATGTATTACAATGAAAGGTTTGGGCTGACAAAAATCATTATTTTTACAGGAGATATAGAAGATGGATAAATGATTTGCATTCCTAATAAAGGGCCAGATTACAAGTGGAGCAGTATTTATCACTCCCGCGCTAACTGCACTAGAAGTAAGCTTTTTGAGTGCATTGGGTAATGCTTGTTGAAAGTAAAAAGTTTTTGCTTGCGTGCTAACCCACAGCTAGATTTACGGCTAGATTTAGAGTTGGGCGGTAGCCGTCAAAACCAGCATTAGAGGCTCCTAACGCTGGTTTTTACCGCCCTCTAGTATTTGGAGTCAGTCAGGAAAGGGTCTAACGCTAACTTTCCAGCCGCAACTTTTCCATACCGCAGATCCCCTTACGTCAATTGCGTATCCTATCTTTTCAATGGGATCTTTCTAACGCCGGTATTTAGAGTCTTGGCTGAAGTGAGCGTTAGAAATCTAACGACAAAACTCCAGCCGCAGAAAAAAGTCAGTAGTTAAGAGCTTTCTGGGCTAACGCCGGTTTATAAAGCTCTTGACTACTGTGCTCTAAAGTACACTAACACCCATAAACTACCTATGTACCCCTAAACCGAGGCCCCCCCACATCGCCGCCACTCTATTAAAAATGTTTAACCCCTAATCTGACGACCGCACACCGCTGCCACCTACGTTATCCCTATGAACCCCTAATCTGCTGCCCCTAACACCGCCGACCCCTATATTATATTTATTAACCCCTAATATGCCGCCCCCAACGTTGCCGCTACCTACCTACACTTATTAACCCCTAATCTGCCGACCGGACCGCGCTGCTATTATAATAAAGTTATTAACCCCTAATCCGCCTCACTCCCGCCTCAATAACCCTATAATAAATAGTATTAACCCCTAATCTGCCCTCCCTAACATCGCCGACACCTAACTTCAAGTATTAACCCCTAATCTGCCGATCGGAGCTCACCGCTACTCTAATAAATTTTTTAACCCCTAAAGCTAATTCTAACCCTAACCCTAACACCCCCCTAAGTTAAATATAATTTAAATCTAATGAAATAAATTAACTCTTATTAAATAAATTATTCCTATTTAAATCTAAATACTTACCTGTAAAATAAACCCTAATATAGCTACAATATAAATTATAATTATATTGTAGCTATTTTAGGATTAATATTTATTTTACAGGCAACTTTGTATTTATTTTAACCAGGTACAATAGCTATTAAATAGTTAATAACTATTTAATAGTTAACTAGTTAAAATAATTACAAAATTACCTGTAAAATAAATCCTAACCTAAGTTACAATTAAACCTAACACTACACTATCAATAAATTAATTAAATAAAATACCTACAATTATCTACAATTAAACCTAACACTACACTATCAATAAATACATTAAATACAATACCTACAAATAAATACAATTAAATAAACTAACTAAAGTACAAAAAATAAAAAAGAACTAAGTTACAAAAAATATTTTTTTTTTACAAACATTAGAAAAATATTACAACAATTTTAAACTAATTACACCTACTCTAAGGCCCTAATAAAATAACAAAGCCCCCCAAAATAAAAAAATGCCCTACCCTATTCTAAATTTAAAAAGTTCAAAGCTCTTTTACCTTACCAGCCCTGAAAAGGGCCCTTTGCAGGGCATGCCCCAAAGAATTCAGCTCTTTTGCCTGTAAAAAAAACACATACAATACCCCCCCAACATTACAACCCACCACCCACATACCCCTAATCTAACCCAAACCCCCCTTAAATAAACCTAACACTAAGCCCCTGAAGATCTCCCTACCTTGTCTTCACCTCACCGGGTTCAGCGATCGGTCCAGAAGAGGGTCCGAAGTCTTGATCCAAGCGGCGGCTGAAGAACTCCATCATCGGGCTGAAGTCGGAAGTCCATCATCGGGATGAAGTCTTCTATCAAGCCGCATCTTCAATCTTCTTTCTTCCGGAGCGGAGCGGAGCCATCTTCTTCCCAGCCGACGCGGAACATCCTCTTCAACCGACGCCTACTCGCCGACTGACGGTTCCTTTAAATGACGTCATCCAAGATGGCGTCCCTTGAATTCCGATTGGCTGATAGGATTCTATCAGCCAATCGGAATTAAGGTAGGAATATTCTGATTGGCTGATGGAATCAGCCAATCAGATTCAAGTTCAATCCGATTGGCTGATCCAATCAGCCAATCAGATTGAGCTTGCATTATATTGGCTGATCGGAACAGCCAATAGAATGCGAGCTCAAACTGATTGGCTGATTGGATCAGCCAATCGGATTGAACTTGAATCTGATTGGCTGATTCCATCAGCCAATCAGAATATTCCTACCTTAATTCCGATTGGCTGATAGAATCCTATCAGCCAATCGGAATTCGAGGGACGCCATCTTGGATGACGTCATTTAAAGGAACCGTCATTCGGCGAGTAGGCGTCGGTTGAAGAGGATGTTAAGCGTCGGCTGGGAAGAAGATGGCTCCGCTCCGGAAGAAAGAAGATTGAAGATGCGGCTTGATAGAAGACTTCATCCCGATGATGGACTTCCGACTTCAGCCCGATGATGGAGTTCTTCAGCCGCCGCTTGGATCAAGACTTCGGACCCTCTTCTGGACCGATCGCTGAACCCGGTGAGGTGAAGACAAGGTAGGGAGATCTTCAGGGGCTTAGTGTTAGGTTTATTTAAGGGGGGTTTGGGTTAGATTAGGGGTATGTGGGTGGTGGGTTGTAATGTTGGGGGGGGTATTGTATGTGTTTTTTTTACAGGCAAAAGAGCTGAATTCTTTGGGGCATGCCCCGCAAAGGGCCCTTTTCAGGGCTGGTAAGGTAAAAGAGCTTTGAACTATTTTAATTTAGAATAGGGTAGGGCGCTGCGGAATCAGTTGGCGCTCTACAAATAACCGATAATAATAATAATAATAATTTTTTTATTTTGGGGGTCTTTGTTATTTTATTAGGGGGCTTAGAGTAGGTGTAATTAGTTTAAAATTGTTGTAATATTTTTCTAATGTTTGTAAATATTTTTTTATTTTTTGTAACTTAGTTCTTTTTTATTTTTTGTACTTTAGTTAGTTTATTTAATTGTATTTATTTGTAGGTATTGTATTTAATTAATTTATTGATAGTGTAGTGTTAGGTTTAATTGTAGATAATTGTAGGTAGTTTATTTAATTTATTTATTGATAGTGTAGTGTTAGGTTTAATTGTAACTTAGGTTAGGATTTATTTTACAGGTAATTTTGTAATTATTTTAACTAGGTAACTATTAAATAGTTATTAACTATTTAATAGCTATTGTACCTGGTTAAAATAAATACAAAGTTGCCTGTAAAATAAATATTAATCCTAAAATAGCTACAATATAATTATTATTTATATTGTAGCTGTATTAGGGTTTATTTTACAGGTAAGTATTTAGATTTAAATGGGAGTAATTTATTTAATAAGAGTTAATTTATTTCGATAGAATAAAATTATATTTAACTTAGGGGGGTGTTAGGGTTAGGGTTAGAATTAGCTTTAGGGGGTTAAAAAATGTATTAGAGTAGCGGTGAGCTCCGATCGGCAGATTAGGGGTTAATACTTGAAGTTAGGTGTCGGCGATGTTAGGGAGGGCAGATTAGAGGTTAATACTATTTATTATAGGGTTATCGAGGAGGGAGTGAGGCGGATTAGGGGTTAATAACTTTATTATAGTAGCGGTGCGGTCCGCTCGGCAGATTAGGAGTTAATAAGTGTAGGCAGGTGGAGGCGACGTTGAGGGGGCAGATTAGGGGTTAATAAATATAATATAGGGGTCGGCGGTGTTAGGGGCAGCAGATTAGGGGTACATAGCTATAATGTAGCTTGCGGTGGTGTACGGAGCGGCAGATTAGGGGTTAATAATAATATGCAGGGGTCAGCGATAGTGGGGGCGGCAGATTAGGGGTTAATAAGTGTAAGGTTAGGGGTGTTTAGACTCGGGGTTCATGTTAGGGTGTTAGGTGCAGACTTAGGAAGTGTTTCCGCATAGCAAACAATGGGGCTGCGTTAGGAGCTGAACGCTGCTTTTTTGCAGGTGTTAGGTTTTTTTCAGCTCAAACAGCCCCATTGTTTTCTATGGGGGAATCGTGCACGAGCACGTTTTTTAAGCTGGCCGCGTCCGTAAGCACCGCTGGTATCGAGAGTTGCAGTGGCGTTAAATTATGCTCTACGCTCCTTTTTTGGAGCCTAACGCAGCCATTCTGTGAACTCTAAATATCAGCGGTATTTAAAAGGTGCGGGGGGGAAAAAGCACGCGTAGCTAACGCACCCCTTTGGCCGCAGAACTCTAAATCTAGCCGCCAGTATGTGCAAAAAGCCGAACTTAGAATATCACGAACACGTTAACATATTCCCCCATAGAAGTCAATGGAACAAAAAAAGTGGGGGGAAAAAACCAACTCGCGCACAAACCAATTGCATATTCTCAAGTGCTATAAACCAATCTGAAAATATGAATAGTTCACATTTGAATGTTCTTCTTCACATAGCAGAATATGCTCTCTTTATTCATAAATACATATTTCTAGATATATCTAATGGTATTTTGGTACAATATATATCTATACCTAAATATATAGATGATTATATATAGGAATATCTATTTAAAAATACTTAGACCATATTCTGCTATGTGCAGAACATTGGAATGTGAAATATTTACAGTACATAGTATAATATTTTGTTAAACATGAAAATTGCATAAATATGCTTTTTCATATAAGTGCTCCAAATGCACGTATATATATGTGTGTATACATGATTACATATGCATTTATGAACACATAAATACATATGTACACACTTATAAATACACACACACATATATATAAATATATAAATACACACACATATATATAAATATATAAATACACACACATATATATAAATATATAAATACACACACATATATATAAATATATAAATAAACACACATATATATAAATATATAAATACACACACATATATATAAATATATAAATACACACACATATATATAAATATATAAATACACACACATATATATATATATATATATATATATATATATATATATATATATATAGACATGTATATATTTATATATATATATCAATGTTAAAGCCCTTTGCTTGCCTTATATTTCTAATACCTGAGACCTCATATCTTTGAACCCTTACAACTTTTTTGTGCAATTGTTTTTTTTAAATAATTTGCATTAGATGGTGTTAATGTGAGTGTAACTGTACTGTGTAATGTATTTTTGATGTGTTTTGTGACACTTTTTTGTTTTGCGAAAGTGAAGCGAGGACTTCAATTGTGCTCAAGCGATCGCGTTTACTTTCAACTTGTAATATGAGCGCTACACCTGACGCACGCAAACAGCCGCGATAAACCTATTTTTACTTCCGTGTAACTGTTAGCACGCCCCTCATAATCTGGCTCAAAGTTTAAAAGAATTGAAATTGAGAAATTAAACTACCACACTAAATAATTATATAACATTAGCTTACCGGCAGATCTATACCTTAAAGTATTGCAGACATTTTTGATATAAAAGTTAATTTAACCAGAACGCTGCTCCTTGCTCTACTGAACGGGTCTGGTTTTTACACAGCGCATCGCATCAACACTGTCTAGTGTGCCCGGTTGTGCCATTAAAATTAATATAGCTCGCTCCCGCTACTAGACCAGAGTGGGAGCAAGCTACATTCATTTTAATGGCACGACCGGGCACACTGTGACTAGACAGTGTTGCCGGCGCGATGCGCTGTGTAAAAACCAGACCCGCTCAGTAGAGCAAGAAGAGGCGTTCTGGTAAAATGAACTCTTACATAAAAAATTCTGCAATACTTTAATGTATACATCTGCCGGTAAGCTAATGTTATTATATAACATTAGTTTGTAAGTTTACTGCCCCTTTAATGTGTGTGCTGTAATGTCATGTATGTGTGGTGAATGTGCATTATATGTAGTTTGTGCAGTGTGTGAGAAGTGTGTGTGTGTGTCATGTATGTGTGGTGAATGTGCATTATATGTAGTTTGTGTAGTGTGTGAGCAGTGTGTGTGTGTGTCATGTATGTGTGGTGAATGTGCATTATATGTAGTTTGTGTAGTGTGTGAGAAGTGTGTGTGTGTGTCATGTATGTGTGGTGAATGTGTATTATATGTAGTTTGTGTAGTGTGTGAGCAGTGTGTGTGTGTGTCATGTATGTGTGGTGAATGTGCATTATATGTAGTTTGTGTAGTGTGTGAGCAGTGTGTGTGTGTGTCATGTATGTGTGGTGAATGTGCATTATATGTAGTTTGTGCAGTGTGTGAGAAGTGTGTGTGTGTCATGTATGTGTGGTGAATGTGCATTATATGTAGTTTGTGTAGTGTGTGAGCAGTGTGTGTGTGTGTCATGTATGTGTGGTGAATGTGTATTATATGTAGTTTGTGTAGTGTGTGAGCAGTGTGTGTGTGTCATGTATGTGTGGTGAATGTGTATTATATGTAGTTTGTGTAGTGTGTGAGCAGTGTGTGTGTGTGTGTCATGTATGTATGGTGAATGTGTATTATATGTAGTTTGTGTAGTGTGTGAGCAGTGTGTGTGTGTGTCATGTATGTGTGGTGAATGTGTATTATATGTAGTTTGTGTAGTGTGTGAGCAGTGTGTGTGTGTCATGTATGTGTGGTGAATGTGTATTATATGTAGTTTGTGTAGTGTGTGAGCAGTGTGTGTGTGTCATGTATGTGTGGTGAATGTGTATTATATGTAGTTTGTGTAGTGTGTGAGAAGTGTGTGTGTGTCATGTATGTGTGGTGAATGTGTATTATATGTAGTTTGTGTAGTGTGTGAGAAGTGTGTGTGTGTCATGTATGTGTGGTGAATGTGTATTATATGTAGTTTGTGTAGTGTGTGAGCAGTGTGTGTGTGTCATGTATGTGTGGTGAATGTGTATTATATGTAGTTTTTGTAGTGTGTGAGAAGTGTGTGTGTGTCATGTATGTGTGGTGAATGTGTATTATATGTAGTTTGTGTAGTGTGTGAGCAGTGTGTTTGTGTCATGTATGTGTGGTGAATGTGTATTATATGTAGTTTGTGTAGTGTGTGAGCAGTGTGTGTGTGTCATGTATGTGTGGTGAATGTGTATTATATGTAGTTTGTGTAGTGTGTGAGCAGTGTGTGTGTGTCATGTATGTGTGGCGAATGTGTATTATATGTAGTTTGTGTAGTGTGTGAGCAGTGTGTGTGTGTCATGTATGTGTGGTGAATGTGTATTATATGTAGTTTGTGTAGTGTGTGTGTGTGTCATGTATGTGCAGTGTGTGTGATACATGTGTAGTGTATAGAAGTATTTGTATGTGGGAAGTGTCAAACTATATATTGTATACATGCTAAAGAACACTGCAGCACGTACTCACTGCTCTCTTGTCTACAACATGATACTGACCAATATCTAGGACTACAACTACCACAGACTTTTGCTGCCCTATTACTTCTGTGCAAGTCTTGATTTAGTTTTTCAGCTGTTTGTACCACAAAAAAATAATCTCATGATTCAGATAGATCACGTGATTTTAAACAACTTTCTAATCTACTTCTATTATGAATTTTTGGGTCCATTTCTGGATTACTATATGGCAGCAGTTTTGCAAGAATGTTTTCCATTTGCCAGAGCACTAGATGGGTGCATTATTTCCTACCATGCATTGCTCCAAATGCCTACTTAGGTATCTTTTCAACACAGAAAATCATGGGAACGAAGCACATTTGATAATAAAAAATAAATTGGAAACTTTTTATTTAAATTGTATGTTGTGTCTGAGTCACGTTTTATATCCCTTTAATGTATTTATGTGACGTTTAGCGCCATTTTTTAACCCTTACATTTCACGCTAGGTCTTCAGGCGCTCTTATCTATGGAGGGCAAATTTTGTTTGCCCTTGAGCGTAACTGTTTACTTTCAACTTGTAATAGGCACGCTAGTTAGCACGTTTGCTATATTGCTTATTGCGTCCCGCACTGACAATAGTGCGGCACTTGAAATCTAGCTCAATTTATGCTGTCTGAGTAGGTGAAGTGTTTGAATGCAGGTGCCCCGGCATATGTACGTATGCTTCGTGCACTGTCATAAGGTTTACTTGGAGCATTTTGATAATACTTTACATATGTATTACTATGGAATTTTGTGATGTTATATAAATAAATTATCATAATAGTAGTAATAATATTAATAATATTGTCGAACAACCTCTATTCCAAATGGAATGTGCTTTTTAAATTTGAGATTTATGTCCTTTAAACAGACAGTGACCATGTGTAGTGTACAGTACAATTACTGAAGGATTCCTTTAGAGATAAGAGTGCGTTGTTTATTCTTGTTTGCCGTTGTATTATTTTGCTTTGCTGTCCTTTGTCTCTCACAATCAAGAGGATTTTTGTTCCCTCTGATGCTATCAAATGTGACAGGAGCCTGAGACAATCAGATTTTCGTGACTTGAAAACTTCAAAACACGTATCTCAGTACAGCATTGCTTTTCACATTAGCTTGAGATTTATAGATTCAAGATAATCAATCTATATCGAGAAAGAAAGACGATAGGCTAGGACAAAAAGGTACAGTGGCCAATCAGAATAACCAGACACAATTACTAGACCAATTGGAAAATCTCTTAGGTTTCCACCAGAACCGATATGCCTGCTATGTCTTCTGAAATATGGGGTCCTTGTTCTTCCTCAGTCTGCAAATAACAAGTGATAACAAGTAATAACATGATAATAGGATAAGAGAAGGACTCTGACCCTGCTGCACTTCCAAATTCTCAAAAATGACACATCCCCTATGCCCTAAACCCCACCCCCCCTATGGGTAATTCAGGAAGGGCTGTGAAGCAGATGAGCATTGCCATGATGTTTTGAAAACAAATGTTTTGAAGGCATTACAAATTATTATCTTTTTAGAGGAGGTTGTAGGACTTTGCTATTTCAAAGCAGTCCAGGCTTATACCCCTTGTATTATGTATTATGTATGTTTTTGCTGTGTTCTTTACTGTGGCCAATCAGAATCCAAATGTAAATAGACTTGTGCTGTGTTTAAAGTAGGTATGTGCAGTTGGCTCTTTTTCAAACCTGATTTACTCTTGTTAAAATTACAACACACTGAGATCTGTGCAAATACAGATCTAAGTGTGTTGTACTTTCACAAGAATATATCCACCTGGTTCGTTACGGCATGAAGTGCACAAATACACATAGCTAGCTTAAAGCATGTAGAATGGTTAGGCTAACTCCAGGCGAGCGATCACATATATTGCGTAATTTTCAAAGCAACTGCTAAAACCCATGTCCGCCCGTAACTTCACCACGTAACATTGGGTGAATCACATAACACACTCCGCCATATGATATATTGTCGTAAGTAGGCCAAACTGGCCAGGTTCGGAAATATGCGCAACTACACATTTCTGGCATCGCCAGTAATTTATGCCAGTATATTGCACCCGTAAGTTAAAAGTAAAGAGTAGTTTTTTTTATGTTGAATTCACATGTAAACATCATGGTGGGTAATCGGGGTGTGCATTGTCTATCAAGTGTTTTAAGGCTGCAGGTGAGAGGTTGTGCTGTTTGTGATTGGTTTGACACACTTGCAGAGGGCGGATACTGGTTTGATTAATTAAGTGGCCAGGAAAGGTTTAACTGTGTGATATGTGCGGCTGAAATGTATGTGAGTGTGCATGCATTAGGTGTTTGTTAAGCCTTTCAGGGACTTACGCTACTTTTTACTGTGCGCAAGGGTTGCTGCGCTTGCCTTTGTGAATGGAGTAAAATATATCCATTCTGGGCGCGTAATTCTATGCGCTGCCTTTGTGATACCGACTGCCGACACCAATTCTATGTTAGTCTATGGGAGTAAAAAATGTGCACGCCGTGAAAAATCTATGCGCATAACATGTCTGCTGTGCCGGGTTTATGATTGCGCAATTTGAGAAACAAATGGCAACGCTGGTTTTTGCGTATGTCGCCAAGTATGTGATCAAGGTCCAGCTGTGTAAGTGCCCAATAAACACTTCAGTCTCACTGGAGGTGGTGGAAAAAATATACTTTGCTGAGTTAAATTACCAGGAAAGCAAGCAAAATATATAATGAGTTAGTATGTTTCTGTTATTATTATACGTTAGAATACATTCAACACCTCGTGCTTTTATGTAAAATTGTGCTTGTTCCCCGCCCCCTAGAGAAGCCAAAAGCAAATTCTGTTACTTGCAAATCAAATAGGTGGTTTTTTGACAATTTACATACATTTTTTACATCAATTTGGAAAAACTTAAGGGATAGTAAAGTCCAAATTTTTAAACTTTCATAGTTAAATTTGCTTTGTTCTCTTGGTATTCCTAGTTGAAAACTAAACCTAGGTAGGCTCATATGCTAATTTCTAAATTTGCCATATAAATAACATTGTGCTCGTGCACGTGAAGTTATTTAAGAGTCAGCACTAATTGCCTGAAATAAAAGTCTGTCAAAAGAACTGAAATAAGGGGGCAGTCTGCAGAGGCTTAGATACAAGATAATCACATAGATAAAAAGTATATTTCTATAACAGTGTTGGTTATACAAAGCTGGGGAATGGTAAATAAAGGGATTATCTATCTTTTTAAACAATAACATTTTTGGTGTTTACTATCCCTTAAGTTACATGTGTGGCTTTTTGTCTCTCTAAGGAATGTGACATGAACCACAATTTGTACACAAAAACAAGAAGTTTAATGTACTTTTAAATAAATATTTTAAAGGGAAAGTATACAACAATTTTTATTTAACTGCATGTAATAGACACTGTGATGAGAGTGGGAAGTGACGTCACCGGATGGGGGTGTGGTCTTAGGGCCGTTATCGTCTATGTCTCAGTTACTAAGTGAGATCAATGGTACTAGATGTATATTCCCATGCTGTACAATAAAATAGTGTTGTACCCTCTTTGCTGTGTCCTGCATCTCATGACATGGTGTCAGAAGTTCTTGCCTGCGCTTCTGTTTCCTGATTGATGACAATGTCGAAGTTTACCCCACCTGAGCCTTTTGATTTTTCAAGGAAAGTGGTGAAGTACAAGTTAATTCTTTTTTATACTCTATGGGGAAAGATGTAGAGCCAGTGTTCAATGCCTTTACTTTCCAAGAAGGGGAAGAATTTGACTTTGAAATAGTTATGAACAAACTCAGTGCCCACTTTGTGCCCAAAAGAAATGTGATTCATGAGAGGGCTTGTTTTCACAAACGTGCCCAGCGTGTGGGAGAATCTGTGGAGTCATTTGTGCGCAGCCTGTATGAACTAGCTGAATTCTGTGAGTTTGGTGTTGCTAAAGAGGAGCAAATCAGAGACAGAATAGTTATTGGAATTGCAGATGCTGAAGTTTCACTGAAGCTACAGGGGCCTAGTTATCAAGCCGTCAACCTCAAATACGCTGCGTATTCCGCAGCGTATTTGTGGCGAGGCTGATACGCCTTAGTTATCAAAGGCTCGAGACCGGCAAAAGTAGAATTTTGTGACGTAAGCTTCGATCCGCCGGACTCAGTCCGACACAGATCGATTCTTACGTCACTCCAGATGTTCCGCACACAAGTGCGGCACATTCTCACTACTTTTGCTAGCTATCAAAAAACTAGCAGGTACGCTCGGCACTTTTCCGGCCCAGCGTACCTGGTTTTCAAAGCGCCAGCCTGGAGGCGGCGGATCCCATAGGAATCAATGGGAGTCTGACCATAGCGAAAGTACAAGTTCGCTGCTGACAGACATCCCATTGATTTCTATGGGAGCTGTCTACACCTAACACCCTAACATGTACCCCGAGTCTAAACACCCCTAATCTGCCCCCCCTACACCGCCGCAACTAAATAAAGTTATTACCCCCTAAACCGCCGCTCCCGGAGCCCACCGCAAGCTACTCTATACATATTAACCCCTAAACCGCCGCTCCCGGAGCCCACCGCAACTATAATAAATGTATTAACCCCTAACCCGCCGCTCCCTGAACCCGCCGCAACCTATATTAAATGTATTAACCCCTATCCTGCCCCCCCTACACCGTCACCACCTATAATACATTTATTAACCCCTAATCTGCCCCCCCCTACACCGTCGCCACCTATAATAAATTTATTAACCCCTATCCTGCCCCCCACTACGCCGCCGCCACTGTAATAAAATGATTAACCCCTAAACCTAACCCTAACCCTAACGCCCCCTAACTTAAATATTAATTAAATAAATCTAAATAAATTAACTCTTATTAACTAAATGAATCCTATTTAAAACTAAATACTTACCTTTAAAATAAACCCTAATATAGCTACAATATAAATAATAATTATATTCTAGCTATCTTAGGATTTATTTTTATTTTACAGGTACCTTTCAATTTATTTTAACCATGTACAATAACTATTAAATAGTTATTAACTATTTAATAGCTTACCTAGCTAAAATAAAGAGAAATGTACCTGTGAAATAAATCCTAACCTAAGTTACAATTACACCTAACACTACACTATACTTTAATAAATTATTCCTATTTAAAAATAAATACTTACCTGTAAAATAAACCCTAAGATAGCTACAATGTAATTAATACTTATATTATAGCTATTTTTGGATTTATATTTATTTTACAGGTAACTTTGTATTTATTTTAGCTAGTTAGAATAGTTATTAAATAGTTATTAACTATTTAATAACTACCTAGCTAAAAGAAATACAAAATTACCTGTAAAATAATTCCTAACTTAAGTTACAATTAAACCTAATACTACACTATCATTAAATTAACTAAATAAACTACCTACAAAGAACTACAATGAAATACAATTACATAAACTAACTAAAGTACAAAAAATAAAAAAAGCTAAGTTACAAAAAATAAAAAATTAAGTTACAAACATGTTAAAAATATTACAACAATTTTAAGCTACTTACACCTAATCTAAGACCCCTAATAAAATAACAAACCCCCCCAAAATAAAAAAAATCCCTACCCTATTCTAAATTACATAAATTTCAATGCTCTTTTACCTTACCAGCCCTTAAAAGGGCCATTTGTGGGGGCATGCCCCAAAAAGTTCAGCTCTTTTGCCTGTAAAATAAAAATACAACCCCCCCCCCAACATTAAAACCCACCACCCACATACCCCTAATCTAACCCAAACCCCCCTTACAAAAACCTAACACTAATCCCCTGAAGATCATCCTACCTTGAGTCGTCTTCACTCAGCCGAGCCACCGATGGAACTGAAGAGGGCATCCGGAACGGAAGAAGTTAATCCTCCAAGCGGCGCTGAAGAAATCTTCCATCCGATGAAGTCATCATCCAGGCGGCGCTGAAGAAGTCTTCGATCCGGCCGATGTCATCTTCAAAGAGGCGCTGAAGAGGTCTTCTATCCGGGCGAAGTCATCTTCCAAGCCGGGTCTTGAATCTTCCTTCCGCCGACGCGGAACCACCTTCTTCACCGACGGACTACGACGAATGACGGCTCCTTTAAGGGACGTCATCCAAGATGGCGTCCCCTCAATTCCGATTGGCTGATAGGATTCTATCAGCCAATCGGAATTAAGGTAGGAAAATCTGATTGGCTGATGGAATCAGCCAATCAGATTCAAGTTCAATCCGATTGGCTGATCCAATCAGCCAATCAGATTGAGCTCGCATTCTATTGGCTGTTCCGATCAGCCAATAGAATGCGAGCTCAATCTGATTGGCTGATTGGATCAGCCAATCGGATTGAACTTGAATCTGATTGGCTGATTCCATCAGCCAATCAGATTTTCCTACCTTAATTCCGATTGGCTGATAGAATCCTATCAGCCAATCGGAATTGAGGGGACGCCATCTTGGATGACGTCCCTTAAAGGAGCCGTCATTCGTCGTAGTCCGTCGGTGAAGAAGGTGGTTCCGCGTCGGCGGAAGGAAGATTCAAGACCCGGCTTGGAAGATGACTTCGCCCGGATAGAAGACCTCTTCAGCGCCTCTTTGAAGATGACATCGGCCGGATCGAAGACTTCTTCAGCGCCGCCTGGATGATGACTTCATCGGATGGAAGATTTCTTCAGCGCCGCTTGGAGGATTAACTTCTTCCGTTCCGGATGCCCTCTTCAGTTCCATCGGTGGCTCGGCTGAGTGAAGACGACTCAAGGTAGGATGATCTTCAGGGGATTAGTGTTAGGTTTTTGTAAGGGGGGGTTTGGGTTAGATTAGGGGTATGTGGGTGGTGGGTTTTAATGTTGGGGGGGGGGTTGTATTTTTATTTTACAGGCAAAAGAGCTGAACTTTTTGGGGCATGCCCCCACAAATGGCCCTTTTAAGGGCTGGTAAGGTAAAAGAGCATTGAAATTTATGTAATTTAGAATAGGGTAGGGATTTTTTTTATTTTGGGGGGGTTTGTTATTTTATTAGGGGGCTTAGATTAGGTGTAAGTAGCTTAAAATTGTTGTAATATTTTTAACATGTTTGTAACTTAATTTTTTATTTTTTGTAACTTAGCTTTTTTTATTTTTTGTACTTTAGTTAGTTTATGTAATTGTATTTCATTGTAGTTCTTTGTAGGTAGTTTATTTAGTTAATTTAATGATAGTGTAGTATTAGGTTTAATTGTAACTTAAGTTAGGAATTATTTTACAGGTAATTTTGTATTTCTTTTAGCTAGGTAGTTATTAAATAGTTAATAACTATTTAATAACTATTCTAACTAGCTAAAATAAATACAAAGTTACCTGTAAAATAAATATAAATCCAAAAATAGCTATAATATAAGTATTAATTACATTGTAGCTATCTTAGGGTTTATTTTACAGGTAAGTATTTATTTTTAAATAGGAATAATTTATTAAAGTATAGTGTAGTGTTAGGTGTAATTGTAACTTAGGTTAGGATTTATTTCACAGGTACATTTCTCTTTATTTTAGCTAGGTAAGCTATTAAATAGTTAATAACTATTTAATAGTTATTGTACATGGTTAAAATAAATTGAAAGGTACCTGTAAAATAAAAATAAATCCTAAGATAGCTAGAATATAATTATTATTTATATTGTAGCTATATTAGGGTTTATTTTAAAGGTAAGTATTTAGTTTTAAATAGGATTCATTTAGTTAATAAGAGTTAATTTATTTAGATTTATTTAATTAATATTTAAGTTAGGGGGGCGTTATGGTTAGGGTTAGACTTAGGTTTAGGGGTTAATCATTTTATTACAGTGGCGGCGGCGTAGTGGGGGGCAGGATAGGGGTTAATAAATTTATTATAGGTTGCGGCGGGTTCATGGAGCGGCGGTTTAGGGGTTTAAACTATTTATTTAGTTGCGGAGAGGTGCGGGATCAGCAGGATAGGGGTTAATAATTTTATAATAGAGGGCGACGGTATAGGGGGGGGCAGGATAGGGGTTTCTAGGTATAATGTAGGTGGCAGCGGTGTCCGGGAGCGGCGGTTTAGGGGTTAATACATTTATAAGAGTTGCGGCAGGGTCTAGGAGCGGCGGTTTAGGGGTTAATACATTTATAAGACTTGCGGCGGGGTCTAGGAGCGGCGGTTTAGGGGTTAGTAACTTTATTTAGTTGCGGGGGGCTCCGGGGGCGCCGGTATAGGGGGCAGAACAGTGCAGTTTAGTGTGAGTGCTTAGTGACAGGCTAGCAATAAAGCTGGGAAAAAGCCGAAGGGCAGCGAGATCGGATGAGTGATAACTGTCACAGTCCGCTGCTCATCGCCCCGCGGCTTTTTGACAGCTTTATTTGATAACTTAGGCGAACGTATTCAAGGTCCGCGGCGGCGAAGGTAGGCGAGCTTAGGCGGACGTATTGGGCCGGCGAAGCCAGAAAAGTAGACGGCTTGATAACTAGCCCCCACAGTTGGAGGCTGATTTAACTTTAGATGGAGCTATTAGGATGGCCCGCCAGAGTGAACTGGTGAAAAAGCAAAGTGCTGATCTGAGGTCTGAGAGTATTGTGGATGAAGTTCAGCAGTTCAGGAGGGCTGTTAGTGAAAGGCACAGTGTGAGCGGTAGACCAAGGGCAACAGACAGGACCAGAAGCGGATTGGCGCAGCATGCCCGATGCACACGGTGCAACCGTGCCCATGATCAGAGTGTCTAATGCCCTGCTAAAGACAAAAGATGTAGAAAATGTAACAGAATGGGCCATTTTGAAGTGGTGTGTAAAACTGAATATATTAAGGAGATGCAGGTGGATATAGCGACCAGGAGGGTCAAGAAGTGTCCTTTGTAGGGTCTGTTGTTGAACGGCCGGGTTCAGAAGAAGATTGGAGGGTTTCTCTTACTTTAATAGGAGCCAAAGATGCCTTTAAGATTGACACAGGAGCAGACATCATTGTAATGTCCCTTGCAGCATTCATAAAACTGCCTCGACAGCCCCAACTGGCGAAAGTTACAACAAAAGTCCATAGTCCTGGTGGCCGCATTGATTGTGCAGGGAAATTTCTTGCCAGCTGCGAGTATAAGCAAAGGAAATTCACCATGTGGGTACATGTGATTAGAGGTCAGTGTATTGAGCAGAAAAGCAGCCTGTGGTTTGGGCCTAGTAGCCAGAGTGAATGAGATCTCAGAAGATATGTTTGGTGAATTGGGCCTACTGAATTGCAGCCCAGTCTGTATATCACTCCCTGTAGAATTCTGTTCCCGCTCATGCATCAAGTGGAGAAGGAGCTTCTGCGTATGAAGAATATGGGGGTTATTGAAGAGGTTGTTGAAGCAACTGACTGGTTCATGTTGTTTATATTTTATTGAACTTGTTATTTGTTATATACTATACAAAACTGTTGTTGTATACCTTGTTATTTGTTGTATTCAAATGAAAAAAAAAGTATGCTTTGTCCTTTGAAAAGGGGGAAGATGTGATGAGAGTGGGAAGTGATGTCACTGGATGGGGGTGTGGTCTTAGGAGTCTGAAAATCAGAGCAATGCTATTTAAAATTAAGCAAAACCATACATTAAAAAAAGCTGTATTGGCTATATAAATGGATCATCTAAATTCTACAAAACATTTATGTAAAGAAAAATCTAGTGTATAATGTCCCTTTAAGTAGAATCTGGTGCTGCCTTGCATGTCTTGATCCCTTCTCTAATCAATACCATGCTGTGATAGGGATTTTGAAAAGGTAAAAAAGCACAAATGGAAAATCCATCACATTTACAGTAGATAACTGCAAAAAAACAACAACAAACAAATGACAAAATTAGAAGAGTACAATAAAGATTACATGGCAGGCTGGTGACCTTCAGGAGAGAGATCAAGGACTAACCTTCTGTCGTTGTTTATTTGGTTTTTAGCAGATAAGAAGTGTGAAGCCTCTAAAATGTGTTTAGGATTTGCAATGAGATTTTTTTTTTAAAACGCTGCAAAGCCCTTGAACAACTGGATCAGCTGTTGGAGGAGATATTCATTAGTGAATGAAATTGATGTCTGTATATATCCATTATTTTTCTTGTTACAAAATGTCATATGATCCTCAGTTTGCAGGGGACAAATTTACTAACATGTGTCTCCATCCTCACTATTTTCTATGGCCTTGTTTTAAAGACGAGATCATATGCCACAGTAAAGACCTTGTATTTCTAATACATTTGTGTTGTGCTGTTAAAGAATAACATACCAGCCAAGTCTTAACGTTTTTAAAACAAATTAACATCCTTTTTTCTGCAATTATTATTCAATAGCCAAACTCTGTCCATTATAAATAACCAGACATTACAAGTGGCTGGTTAATGCTACCGCACGCTCCTCATGAGAACGAGGCTCCCATTGGAGCCTATGGAAGAGCGCTCCCGAGAGCACAAAGCTTCCCTGCAATGTGAACGCGAGGTTGCGTTTGAATTCTGCCTAACTTGTAAAACCACCACACATTTGCGTGTGCTGGTATTACTGAGTGGAGCACAAATACCATTATTCTGTAATGTTAAAATAAGAGACCGGCTTTAGAGCACTGCAGTTACAGTTGAAAACAAACAATACTAATTGTGCTACTGTAGTTGTACCTAGCAGTTTTAATGTCACTTTAAAATCTGCCTGTCTCTAAGCCCTTACAGAGTGCCTCTTATCTCAGTGTATTTGTATAGCTTTTCACAGCAAGACAGTGCTAGTTCATGTGTGCCATATAAATGCTGTTGTGCTCACTCCAGTGGAGTTATTCATGACTCATGACACTAATTGGCTAAAATGCAGGTCTGTAAATAGAACTGAAATAAGATGGCAGTCTGCAGAGGCTTAGATACAGGTAATCACAGAGGTAAAAATTGTATTATGCAAAACTGGTGAATAAATGGATTATCTATACATTTAAACAATAAATAAAATAAAAACATTGTGCTGTGGGGGATTGGGACAGTAAAGAAAGGGTTATATGTGCTGGGAACACTACAGGTCATTTCATAAGTGGCTGTGGGTTCACGTCTGTTTCTAACAGGCTGTAACTCAGGTACCTATGAAATATATCTGTGTAATAGTCACTAGAATCAGAAACTCTCCTAAAGCCAAGATAGTATTGGTAGGGGATTTTAATGTCACACCAAACTCATACTTGGATAGAAGGAAAGTGGGGGTTCGGAGTGGGGAGACTAAATTCAAATCTGCTCAATTGAATTTCGAGAAGAAAATATTTAATCTACTTCATAACTCACTAAAATTAGTTGATATATGGAGATTATTAAATCCAAATAGTCTTGAATATACGTGTTGCTCTAAAACTCACAATACGTTATCAAGGTTAGACCTTTTTCTGATTTCAGACGTATTAGTCTCTAAAGTTGAGAAATGTAACATTGGAGATTTTAGTTTATCAGATCACGGTTACTCTATCTATCGCAGGAAAAAGGAAGTTCTCATTTAATTCTTTTTTTTTTCCAGCTTACCTGCGAAATTCCAGCAGCTTTAAAGATTTTTTAATTAAAGCGTGGGAAGACTATAGCTCGTTTAACAGCCATTGCAGAGGGGATGTCCAGCTTTTTTGGGAAGCTGCTAAAGCTTATCTGAAAGCGGAAATCTCTAATTATGTGGCAAAGCTAAAGAAAGAGAACATGAGGAAAGATCTAGATCTCTCAGATAAGGTAAGGGAGGCATATATCTTGTTTAGGGAAAGACCCTGTAAACTGAATACAGACAATTACTTCCAGGCAAAGAAAGAAAGAGAGACGTTCCTCCTGGGAGAGGCACAGGTACTCTCATATAAGAATAGTGCTAGATTTGCTAAATATGGAAATAAAGTTGGCAAATACATGGCCTCTCTGTTTAAAAGACAGTCTAGGAGGAAATCAATAGCAGCAATAAGAGAGAAGGATCAAGTATATACAGATCAAGGTCAAATATTGCAATTATTTCAGAGGGTTTATACTAACTTATATACATCGCAATGTCCGGACTCAGAGGACATTAAAAGTTTTTTGGAAGATATCAATCTTCCAAAAATTACAGTAGAGGATAGTGAGGGTCTGAACCAACCAATAACAGAGAGGGAAATACAAAGAACCATTAATTCAATGGCTAGAGGAAAAGCTCCTGGCCCAGACTGCTTACCGGTCGAATTCTATCAAATCTTGCGAACAGAGATAGGCCCGGTACTGACCGATCTTTATAATACATATTATGGAACAGATAAACAAATTTCGGAGAACTTTAAGAGGGCTAATATAATCTTAATTCCAAAGATCAATAAAGATCCATCGGATATGACTTCATATAGACCCATTTCGCTTCTCGGCCTCGATTACAAGATACTGATGAAGCTTCTGGCGGAAAGATTGAAACTTTTGTTACCAGCGATTGTGCATCAGGATCAGGCAGGCTTCGTTATGGGGAGAGCGTCTGAATTTAATGTAAGGAAAATTCTACAGGTCATCAAGCGGTTTGGGGGAGATTGCACTGCCCTGCCGGAGGCCTTCCTGCTATCCTTGGATGCAGAGAAGGCCTTCGACAGGGTGGAGTGGCCCTTCTTGATCCGGGTTCTAGAGAGATTTGGATTTAGGGGCCTGTTTAGGGATTTTGTCGTTAAGGTATACTCAGATATTAAGGCCTCTTTGTTGATTAATAACTCTATGTCTAACTCATTTATGCTAACTAGAGGCACCCGTCAGGGATGCCCGATGTCTCCGTTATTGTTTGATCTTATAATAGAACCTTTGGCTATTAAATTAAGAAACATGTTGATCGGAATAAATATAGATCAGGTAAAATTTAAAACTGCTCTATTCGCAGATGACCTTCTGCTATTTGTCGCTGAGCCAAGAAAACAGATTGGTGCAATTATTAATCTGCTTGAACAATACGGTAGAGCCTCAGGGTACAAAACAAACTTCTTGAAATCTAAAATCTTGTGGCTGAAGCGCAATTCAGGGGAAACACAACCCTTTCGGTTTATAGAAACTAACTCGTTGGCATATCTGGGGTTGAAGATCTCCGCTAATACAGCAGATTGGTATAAGGATAACTTTGTATCAGTACTGAGGGATAGCAGAGAAAAATTAAAATCATGGGTCTCACTCCCGGTTTCACTGACAGGTAAGGTAGCTCTCTATAAGATGTTTATTGTCCCTAAGATTCTGTACACTTTGAGGATGTTTCCTCTTTTAATAAACAAGGCTGATCTACGTCTCTTTAATCAAGCTCTGAGAGTGTTTCTTTGGAGCGGGAGAAAGCCAAGACTGAAACTAGCCAAGTTATATCAACCCTATTTTAAAGGCAGGCTCGCTTTACCCGATCTAGAGAGATATAATCAGGCTGCCATTTTAAGATTCCCTATGGATTGGCTAACAAGATCTTTTGTATACTCGGATGAGATTCTCGAGAATCAAGTCTGTGCCCCGCTCTCCTTAAATTATATTTTGTTTGCTTCAAATAAAGAATTAGGAAAGAGATTATTGGAACACCCTCTGTATAGAGATATAATAATAGTCAGGATAAGATTAACTAAATCGGTTGGAATGAGGCAGAATATCTCAAAATGGTTGCCGATAACTGGCAATACACACTTCCCTCTAGGTAATATGGTGGACACTTTTAAAAAATGGTCACCAGGAAGACCACTTATAGTGAAGGACTTCTATGACCCTGAGTCAAATAAAGTTTACACATTTGATAGATTTCAAGAGATTTTCCCGGAAGCTCAGAAAAAACATATATTCTATTTTATTAAGCAAAAAGCTATATCCTTAAACTAGTGAATTTGGATCCCCAGATGTGGGAACAGCATCCGTTGGTTGACCTGGTAAAGGTTAGGAAGGGATTATTATCCTTTATCTATAAATTTTTTGTATCCCTGGAAGAAACATCGGTTCTAGCAGATTTGACTTCCCAGTGGTCAACACTGGTTGATTCTCCTGATCTTGAGACAATACTCTTAAAGAGTGTGAAGACCGCACAGAGGTTGTTCTCCTCGTCTTATTATAGGGAAATTCAATTTTGGGGTGATACACAGAGATTATTTAACTCCTCGGAGAGTGGCTAAGTGGAACAAAAATGTGTTTAATATCTGTTCTAAATGCCACTTTCAAGACCCTGACTTGATTCATCTAGTCTGGGGATGCCCTAAGGTAAATCAATTTTGGATGAAGGTAGAATATTTTCTCTCTAATATAGTAAAGAAAAAGATTCAGCTAACACGAGACTCTATTCTTTTTTTTTAGATCCCACGCCGCTTGAGATAAGGATGTTGACTTTATACTAGTAGCATTAATAATTACTAGAACACTTCTCTTTAAATACTGGATCTCTTGTAAGACACCCACTATTCCAGAAGTGAGGAAAGCATTATTAGATTCATCAATTAAGGCAGCGTATGAATCAAAATTGGGGGGCCCTCAGGAGAGAAATTCTGTAGAAGGTGGAGAGCTTTCGTGGGCCTTCAGGGAAATGACTTCGCACAATATATAGAACAAATCATCAACATTAAACTAGATTGGGGGGGGGGGTTGGGGGACGCGGGTGGGGTGAGAGGAGAGAGGGAATATTTTTATTTTTCTTACTACTTTTTTTTTTCTTTTTTTTTTAGTTGTCCGGGAAAGGGTTTTGGCTATTTGGCTTTTGTCCCTTCTTATACAATTTTCTTCTATGCTGTAATCTCCATGTATGGAGAAATGTGTGTTATGTGTGTGTTGCTTGTATTTTTCTCTTTTCTTTTTTTTGTACAATAAAAAATTTAATAAATAAAAAAAAAAAAAAAAAAAAAAAAAAAGAATCAGAAACTCTGTGAGTGCCGGCCAAAGCACCAAGCTGTAAGGTACCGCTACCATTTTAATGGAGCCACTGGAAAAAATCCAGTGTTGATTCTTTTTTTCCCCCTAATGTCTCCCTTGTAGCATCTTGTATAGGAGCCATCCCCATATGTCTAACATGCACAGAACTAAAATATATCTTACCTCTTGGTAGCTCATTTATAACATATAAGTCTCAGTGCATAAGTCACAGCAACTACTGTTACTATTTTACAAAGTATATGAGCTTACAGCAAGGCCTGCCAGTAGATAAGTATGTGTTTATATATATATGTACAGGTGGCCCTCGTTTAACAACGGTTCAATTTACACCGTTTCAGAATAACAACCTTTTTTTCCAGTCATGTGACTGCTATTGAAAAGCATTGAGAAGCAGTGCATTTATTAAAATAGCCAGTAGGTTGAGATGTCCGCTTGTGTTGCAGTAATGCCAAGCAAGCTGAAATGAATCAGTTTAACCAGACCTGAGCTATCGAGCAGATTTCAAAGAAACAAGATCTTCCTGTCTATAACTCAGT